>NC_056732.1:1758132374-1758174194 GCF_019279795.1 Protopterus annectens | reverse complement strand
GATCTTTAAAGACTTGTCAATAATTTGTTAGAAAAAACACAATTTTATGAAAAGCAGGCACAAAATGCACATCAAAAATCTGAACATTCTGTAAAAATCTGTACAGTTGAGATGTAACTCCATCTCTTTTTAATAATAACATATCTGTAAAGCCTAATCATATCCATCTTCTGTAAACAAACATGGTCTCAAATTGTAAAAGTTTAATATTAACCAGCTATTTATGGAAACTGTTGTTTCTTCTGCTACCTCATTTGCATTATGCAAGTATTGTCCCTTCCATCATCCCACTTGTAATACAGTGTGCACTACTTTACATGTATTAAATGTCTTTTCATTGGAGCTATTGTCCTTGGGCCCCAACTGAAAATGGGTTATATGCCCATTTGGACTTTCTCAGTAAATAAATGTCAAATAAATAAATAAAAAAACTTATACCATACTAATGTATTTGCCATCTGGCTACAAGGTGGCAGTAGAATCACTGTCACTTTTCATAGTCCAAGCAGTCATGAAACCTTCAACTGTAATTTTAATGTAGTATGGACACAGATGCCCACTAACCATATTATCTACAACTGTAAATCACACAACCATTCATTTTTTAAATCACTGTATCATATCTTAAAGATAGCAGAGCAGACAATATGACAGTTTATTATTAAAAAATGTGTCAATATAATATCTGTATCCTCCTTTTAATATTAGTATGGCATGCGAGCATACCTCTCAACCTCTTACAGCAAGAAATCTGAGCAAAGCCATAAATAATGGGGGGGGGGGTCAAAGGCCCAAAAATAGGGACACATTTTAAATTTTGCTCTTACAAATGTAGAAAGCTGATAAAATAATAGGTCTTATGTTAGCATGAATTTTCTGAAGGTTATAAAGTCTGAAACTCAAATGTCTGTCATTATTTTCTGACTTCAATACTAAATGACTTGCCAATGATTTGCCAGAAAAACACAATTTAATGAAAAACAGACCAAAAATATGAGGCAAAATCTAGACATTCTGCAAAAATATGTACAGTTGAGAGGTATTTTATTTTATTTTATTTTATTTTACATTTGTTAACCGGGCTAGTCTGGCTGGATACAAAGTCCATTTTCAGCAGAGGCCCGAGGAGAAAAGCTCCATTAACATACTAGTAGCTAACAGTGAAAAACAATAAAAAAAATTCAAACAATCAATAAATTCAACAATCAGACACAAATGAAAAAGCAAACAGCAAATAAACCTAATGTAGAAAACAAGTAAGCAGATTAGGAACAGTTATTCTGTAATATAAAAAAAAATTCAGAGGTGGTTGAACAAGAGATAAACATTGGAGAGGCAGTCTTGCAATGACTTAATAGTTAGGGTGAGACTGTCACGGAATGAAGAGGATTGAGTAAAAAAATTGTGACATATGGAGAGTCAGTAACAAATTCACTAATTACAATTTAGAATAATACAAGTTGTGTCAGGGTAGTAGTATTAGGAAAGAGAATTAGCATTGACGTGATCAGGATGTATGTAAGTAAGGAAAATATGACAAGATTTAGTGATACAGCATGAAGAAAGGAAGAAATAGGAAGTGAAAAAGAAAAGTAAGCAGGTAGGTCAGAAGAGGGATAAATCAGAAGTAAAGGATAATCATTAAGAGTGAAGAGGAGGGGACTGGAAAGAGATGCATTCTATGTTGAGCTCAGTCAGGATTAGAGCATGGGCATAGCCAGTGTGTTTGGAAATGGTGTCTTATTTGTTTTTTGAAAAGGTGAGATGAGCTTAGGGTGGTCAGTTCCACGGGAAGTTTATTCCAATATGAACCAACAGTATTTAAAAATAAGGAGTCACCTGCTTTGTTATGGGATTTAAGAGTAGTTACTAGAAGCTTGTTGGCTGAGCGAAGTGAGGTAAGATTTTTATATGGGGTGATTAGGTTATTAAGTATGGGTGTATTGGAGGGGTAGTGTAGAATTTTAAAAGTGATGTCTAATTGACGCAGGAGTATTAGGTTCTGAAGTTCTAGCCAGTGAAGTTTTTTTAGATTGAGACAATGATGAGTACGAAAAGGGGATCCAGTGGCAAACCTGGCAATACTATGGTAGGCTGTGTTAAGTTTATAAAGGTTGGCTTTAGAAATGTTGATAAAGGATGGAGAGGCATACAATAGTGTGGAGATGAGGTGAGTTTGGGCAAGAGACACTCGGGTGGTAGCATTAAGAAAGGGCTTAATTCTGTAGAGGGCACCTATTTTCTTATTTACAGTCTTGATGGTTAGATCAATGTGGTTGTCAAAGCTTAGCTGATTGTATGCATGCATAAAAAAAAAACAAAAGTAACCACAGTGTAAAATATAACTAAAAATAGTCCAAAACATATACTGTGAAGCAGTTGGAAACACTTTCAGTCAGCCAAACTTTTCAGTCCAAGTTCTTTTTGTTCTTCCAACATACAAAGACACAGATTGAGCGCTTTCATCCCCTAAACTGGGGACTTCATCAAAATCATTTGGATCTGATGAAGTCCCCAGTTTAGGGGATGAAAGCACTCAATCTGTGTCTTTGTATGTTGGAAGAACAGAAACAGCTTGGACTGAAGAGTTTGGCTGATTAGATGTATGCATGCATGTGTTACTCTGACATGTAAGACACTACATTTAAGAAAGTACTTTATCAAACATTTTGTATTTGTCTTATACATTGCACAAGTCAAATTTAAATGCAAGTATGAACTGACTACTTTTGAAGTCATACTGTATCAATGGCAAACATGGTGTCAGAGCAAACAACACTGTTCAAATGTCTCAGCATGCTAAATATGTTGGGAATGGCCTTTGACATTTGCATCACACTTTAAGCAACTGTGTCAAAAGTGTGATGCTTTGTAAATTAAACTAGTCTGCCTGTATGAAATCAGATAAGTAAGACTCTCTGTAGTAACTTAGCTATCCACTAGGCTTTTTTGCTCCAAGACACTGTTTACATAACCAACACCAATCTGTTTCCATAGACTGTAACTTTATAGGAATTTATGTACCCTACTGCTCATTTGTGACCTATTTCAGCAAGGGTATATAGCTGCGTTATAACATTGTATATACATGCATGCATGCATATAGATGCTAGCCATTTATGGCAACTGGTATGACTCAAGCAGAAAGCTTACTGCCTATTGGTTATCCTGTGATGAACTCTTTGATAATAATAAATAATAATAAATGCAATCCTTCCTGTGGTGTTGAACAAATGCCCTCTTTGTAGGTCAGAATAGAAAAAGCATTTATGAAACTTAAGATTCAAATAATCCCAATATGTTCTTATGGGGAAACAATGAACATGCATATACTAATTTATGTAAGTGCTGTGATTTTTTATAGGGATGAAGTAAGTGACACAAGAAGAAATGAAGTTAATCTCCTCTATAATGTCATTTCAGAAACCAATATAGCACTTAAGGGCCATGCCACACAATCTTCAGATTACCAAGGGACACCTGTTGGGCCCCCGGAAAATGCAATTGATGGCAACAGGAACAGTCACTACTACAACTCACTATCTTGTACTCACACCAACTGGCAGTCCAGTCCATGGTGGAGTCTTGATTTGCTACAATCTTACCTGATATCATCCGTCATCGTTACAGGAAGAGGCGATTGCTGTGCAAGTCGACTTGAAGGAGCAGAAATTCATGTTGGCAACTCAGCAGCAAATAATGGAATAAATAATCCACTGTAAGTTTAAACAGACTAAAAAGTTGCAAAATATCTCTCTACTTTTCCTTTATTGAGATACTCTGTATTTGACCACAGCTTTTCATTTGATTAAAACTACAACTACACAACTCAAAAAACAAAGAGGTAAAGGATAGAAGGTCTGGAGAATATTAAAACAACTCCCGCTTTACTAGCATATAGACGACTTAGAGACTTAACAAAAGAAATTATCACCAAAGATAAGAAAGCATTTTACTCAAACAATCAAAGCGTGCACACTAATAATCCAAAATTGTTCTGGGTCACAATCAATAAACTGTTAAATTCAGGACATGCTATACAGTCAATACTAAATACAAAGAAACAAAATATCATAGTCAACCAATTCAAGATGCATTTTATACTGACACTGTTGTCATTAGCCAACCATGTGACTAATGAAGCTCTTGATGGCCCTACTTAGTGAAGTCACATCCTTCAGCATTTCTCCTTCCACGCAGTTCCCACAGATACCATCAAAGATACATAAAAATGGAAGTCTATAACAACTGCCCTTGACAATCCACCTGGTGAATATCTTAAAGTAGCAACTGAGGCAATTGTATATGCAGCTTCAGTTCTGATAAATTGATGCACATATAAAAATAAAGTCCCCTTGCTATGGAAAAAATTATTATTCATTGTACAAGGGTAGAATTAATAGAAATATTTCAAGCTATAGGCCAATTGCCATTGTATCTCCCCTATCAAAAATACTATAAAATGTACTCACCTTTTCACACATCTAATAGATAATCAGCTTCTGTCTTCAACCCAACACAACGTCCGTCCTCATCACAGCATGACTGGCTATTGCTTTGCAGAATGCTGTTAATACTGTCAACACCAATAGAAATGCTGGAAGCCTAGTCTCCATCATCTTCATAGAGTTATCAAAAGCTTTTGACACTGTTTCTGGTATAATCTCTCATCCTTGGTCCTCACTAGCCCTTCATTGCAATGGTACCATGGTCACTTCTCCAACAGAGCACAAGCAGTGAAATGGAAAACTGATTTCTTCTTGCCTGTAACTATCAGTGTCCAGCAATTATCTATACTGGCCCCACAGTTGCCAACATATTCATCAATGACATTTACACTACTACAAAAAACTGCTACCCTAGCGCAATATGCTGATGTCTTGACACTAATCTGCTCTTCCATCTCTCTCTCTCTAACTTGCAAGTCCTTCTTGTTGATTCAAACATGAATAAATAATTTACAACTACTTAACCATGAAAAAAAAATTGAAGTACTTCTTTTTTCATCAAACACATCTCTACCAAAACAACATTATTCACTATCATTTCTGCCAATAGCATCACGACAGAATAAGTAAACCAAAAAAAAAAACATACACAAAACTGTTGGTTGTGATCACAGATAACCAGTTGAAATTTGACCACTGTGTATCACACATGTCTAAAAAACTAGGTACATTATACAGAGTAAAAACCTACCTCATGGACTTCGCCAGAAAACACACAGCCTCTACTTTCTTACTGCCATTTCTCCTCTATGCTGCTCCAATCTTCACTAACTTTCACAATTGTCCATACTTGAGCAATGGTATAATAAAGCAGCCAGTGTTTAGCCCTCAGAGAACTAAACTGGTTAGAACTACCACATCACCTAAGTCTTTCTCAGCTAACTGCAATACACAGACTTCACTATATGGCAAAAAGTTACTCATCCCTTAACAACATAATAGAACATTACTCTCCCAATAGAATTTTATACTGTCAAGAAAAGTCACTAATCTTGTAACCAAATCATCTAGCACTGCAGGTGACACTGTCTGCTTAAATAGTGCATCCAAACTATGGAGCCACATCCACTACCACTGACATGCATTCAGAATGCATACTTATTTAAAACACAACTAAAACTTCACCTGTCAGCTCAGGGGTATGATTCTGTACATCTCCTGGATAAATGCTACTATCTTCAGGTTGTCATACCATCAAACCATTTATTTTCATTCACCGTCCTATGCCCCAGAACCAGTCCTCACCAATACCTGAATAGTTTTATTGGTATCTCCCAGCCATATACATAGTTTTGTGACACTGCTCACCCCCACTTGTATACCTGTAATGTAACCTTATTATAGCTATACATCTATCATTATTTATAAACTTGATTTACACCCCACCTCTTAACTACAATATTAACATTCTCTGCCCTGCCTTGTTCCTTCCCTGACCTCCATTTGTTTGGAATTCTTAGCACTAATCACATGATCCGGTAATTATTAGGTAAACCCACTCTAACGTATTTCTTCACATGCTCAAGGTTCAACATCTGTTAATGCATTAATATCTTCTATACTGTAATAGTTGCCTTTATTTCATACAAATGCATTCTAATTAGCAAATGAATGTATAATTTTAATGCATATTACTTAGTGTCTATGCATGTAGGTTACAGAATGACTGTTTGAAAATGTTTGTAATATGTTTTTAGATTTTCTTCTCAGATCTGCTCTGAAAAAGGATTTTTTTATTATATCCAGTCAGATAGCCTAGTAAATAAAAGCAAAATAAAGCAAAATAAAAGCAAAGAAATAAAGAAGCAAACTATTAAATCACATCCACCTTCACTGATCAACCATTGCATCAAAATTTAATGAAAAATCTTAGTAGCCCTGGATGGGGTCTTCTGTAAGTGCTCACATGCTATTAGCTCACAATACACTTGCTCTACTTTTCTAGCTCCCTAATTTCCACTAATCCAATCATAATTAATTACCTAGCTGTTCCAACACCTGAATGTAGTTAACTGCATAGCCCTAACAGAATCGTAACTTTAACACTATAACTCTCGCCTGGTCCCTAACTCAAACCATATAGCACTCCCTCCACCCCAGCCTAAACTCAATGATCACACCCTAACCTTAAAACCCAACCTCCCAAATCAGAAAATCCTGTCCTGCTCCCTAAACTTAAAGTCTCTGTTCCCTAAGCATAAATCTCCATCTCCCTAAAGCTAATCTCCCTTTCCGGTCCCTAAACCTAAAGCTCCCCCTCGCTAAACCTAAATCCCACCCCTGAGTGTTGCCCTATAACCTCATCTATACTCCCACTCTTTCCCTTTGGCTGCTAGACTTACTTTGTGTTTGGATGACATGTAGCAGCTCCATTTTCTCCATGTGGCTGCCTCAGTTCTCCTTTATGTGAATTCATGTTAGGGTACGAGTGGCCAGACATGTGAACTTCAAAATGCCAGAGTTTCTGGCTATGCAGCAGTGGTCTTCAGACACCTGGGACTCATGTGCTTGTACTAGACCCCATGGATGGAAACAGGGTGAGCCTCCTACACACACTACAGCACCCCATACTTAATATAACTCTGAGGTTGAAGAACCTCTGGAGAAGTTTGTAAATTTCAGTGGAATAGACCACTCCTCAGATAGCAGTTTGCCATCTGGTAACTTACTGGAGGTTACTAAAGTTAATGAGCTCTGTACCCATGAACTACCACATAGGCAGCAATCTACTTAACACTGAATGTGTGATAAGAGACCTTGGGATGCAGTTGGACAGTAGTCGCTTTTTTAATAGTCACATCGCCACAGTAGTCAGGAAGTCCTTCTATGTGGCACACCTCATCATAAAATGGTTCTCATCCAGTAAAAAAGAGGTCATTGTTCCCATCTACTCGACACTCATTAGAGCCATTATAGAGTACAACGCCCCTTTTGGAATGTACCTCAGAAGACATCTGCAGCAGCTGGAAAGGCCACAGAAGTGCCTCACAAAGAGGATTTCTGGCCTCAAACAAATGTCCTACACTGACCGTCTCAAAAAACTCCAGATTTACTCCATAGCATATCGCCTACTCCGAGGTGATCTCTGCCTAACATATAAACCTATGTCAAACCCAGAGCTGTTGGACATGCTACACCTAAAGAAATCCCAATCCCTATGAGCTACATGCTCTAGGGACCTAAACCTTGTCACCACAATAAACAGGACATGCTGGAGGGATAGATTCCTGTCCCAGAGACTTCCCATACTCTGGAACATGCTACCCATCTATGTCAAGCAAAGTTCTTCATTAGCACTCTTCAAGAAAAATCTTGATGAATGGATGGGAAATAGGAAATACACCCCAAGGATCACTTCTGTTTCTCTGCTCGACAGTGGCACAGGAAAATAACTTTCTTAGGTGGCGTAAGCCAGGGAACCTTGTTGGCTAGGCTTACTTAGGCCCTTGGGCCGATAGCCTAGTACCTACCTATGAACGTATGAGGTTCATCCTGTAGTTGTGGTTTTGATTTACACAGCCTTCACATCTCTACTATGTGACACTTACAGTATCACTTAACCAGATATTGCTCCCTGATTCCCCTGGAAAATAAAATAATCACTTCTTTCCTGTGGGTTTACTTGGTTAGCAAATTAATAAACTCTAATGAAAATAAATTGCAATGTGATGGACTGTATATATCCTGCTAGCCCCAGTCCTGCACTACAGTCTGGCAATGAATGCACTTATGTGCTGAAGAAATTGAAGACGTTTGCTAAATTATTAAGCCAAGAATAACTGTGATACCTGATGAATATCACTAACCTGTGTCTGTGTGTTAATACTGCCTGTTCAGAAAATTCTCCTTATGTACTTTGCATGGATGTCAGACCAAAACCAAATTAGTGAAAATGATAGAGGTAGGAGAGTGATGTGGGGGGGGGGGGTAATACTGCTGCCTCATATAGATGCATTCCGTGTTCTGGTTTAGTTCTCAGATGAGGTGGTATCTGTGAAGAGTTCGCATACCCTTTTGTATCCATGAAGGGTTCTGCTGGGGTTGACTTCACTTGACATATAATAACGTGTGGTTTTGTCCAGTGAGCTCCAAGTGGGTTACACCTAAGATGTAAACATAAAATGCATATTGCAGAATAAAAGCTGAGTATTTTGGCTGTGATATTTTCATTACATGCCAGAACAAGAAGTAAACAAATAATAACTTTTATACAGAAACAAAATGCACACTTTTGCAAATTAACAAGGCAGATATTATTCTGTGTATGTGTGCATGTGTATGTCTGATAAGACAACTATCACACACAGCATGTAAGTGAAATTAAGAAACTTAGCCACAATTAAAATGCTTGTATATAGAATAAGTGAGTTACCTTGTCTGGGATTCAGAAAGGACTCCACTGTTATAATGTTTACACACAGAATAAGTGATTTACACTGCATGGGATTCAAAAAGGACCTACCTGCAGTTAAAATGCTTACACAGAGAGTGAGTTATACTGTCTCAATCGAAATGCCACCAGGGCCGCCTACAAAGGAATACTTTCAAAAAATTGCAAATAAATTAATTTTAAATAGTTTAATTTTTAATTATATTATTTAAAACGGATTTATTTGCCAGTTATTTCAAAGTATCCCTTTGTTGCTAGCTCTAGTGACAATTTGTTTTGTTCAGTATGCCATTTGAAATTATTTATTTCTCAGTTACACTGTGTGCAATTTAGAAAGGAGTTGCCCACTTTCATAATGCTTATACACAGAATGAAATGAGTGAGTTACCCGACGTGGGATTCAGAAACTACTTATCCACTGTTAAAATACGTACACACAGAATAAATGATATACACTATTAAATGCTTACACAAAGAATACATGTAATTCTTTGGGATATTTAGAAAGGAGTTACTAACAGTTAAATGCTTGTATAAAAAATAAGGGATTTAGATGTGTGGAATTCTGAAAGGACTTACCCACTGTTAAAACACTTACACAGAATAAGTGATTTATACTTTGCGGGATTCAGAAAAATATTTACACATAAAATTAGTGGCTTATTCTGTGTAGGTTCAGAAAGAACTAGCACGCTGAGTTACAAAGACTATAAATGAATTGTACTCGTGTAATGCTAATTCACAAGTGGGATTCAGATGCAGATTAGGTATTCTGTTTATTGCAGCATAATACCAGCGAACTTTACCTAAAAGTGAGGCTGAATGATAGAAATGAGAGGAAACTCTGTGTACACATGGAGTTTTCACGATTCCATGATTTCAAAGATGGAAATTAATCTTTATTTCATAATAGTGTAAGAGCATCTAAGCTGAAGTAAGTCCTCCCACCCCCCCAAAAATAAATAAATAAATAAATAAATAAACAGAGTAACTGCTACACCATGTTTGTCATACGTGAGTGATGAGAGAAAATGGGCGAGGTGCAGCACAGGAGAAGAAGACAAGTTCTATAATGATGACTGCCATATATCTGCTTCCTCATGCACTGATAAAGTTACTCCTAAAGCTGTAGGTAGTGCAAAGAAATAGAAAGAAAGAGAGGGAGTTGAAGGACCTAAAGTGTCAAGGTCCAGAGTAAGCTAACAGGCTAAGAAAACACTGTCAGGTCGTCAGCTGCAATGAGAGTGACAGGTAACTATCTTCTTCCTGTAGGTTGTGATGAGTCCAACAGAGCGAAACAATGGTAGTAGCATAGTTTTCTGAAGGATCAGAAAAATTCTCAGTTTTTATTAACTGGACAAGGCATCCCTTGTCAGTGTGATGCATGAGTACCGTCTGCTTAACTGACTTGCTGAGCGTCACACAAGAGGCAGATGTCACTAGAGTGAATCAAACTGTGTACCCTTTGACTGAAGGAAGCAGTTCAGAGCCTTAATCTTATGCAATAATTGCCAGACATGACAGTAGCTCAGGAAGGGTTTATGCATAAAGGAACTGCTCCTTACCCTCTCTGTGCAGGACCCTTGGAATTGACTCTAATAAGAGCATATTACAAAAAGGGGGAGGTTGCAGTCTTTACCTTCACAAGAAACATGTAAGAATAAACTGTGTATTTGTTGCTGTTTTTGATTATGTTTTCTCAAAATCTCATTTGATTAGTTGTCTCATGCAAAATAAGCTTGTATCCCATAAAAACAGTTAAAGTATAATCAACAACTCTCAATCTCATCCCACCCTACTAACTCCAAAAACTAAATTTCATTGCACTGAGCGTGCACTCTCCATCCTAGCACTTAAACTATGGGACACTATTCCACTCTAAGTCTGAGATATTCAAATGTACTTAGAATTCAGATAACAGCACCTCTTCATCCAAACGGTGCAGTTGCACTCACACAGGTTATGTTACGTGAACCTGCAGCTCTCTCAAACATTTTTATCCCTATTTCATGCTTCCTTATCTGAGCTTGTCTTCCCCTTACTTACTGCCTCTCCTTCATCCTTTCTCCCTCTTCTATTTCCATTTCTCACACATCTCTCCTTCTCTCCTTTCTACTGCCCTTCCCTGTGCATGCCTCTCTCTCTCTCTCTCTCTCTCTCTCTCCATTTCTCTGTCTTCTACCCACGGTATCCTTTCCTGCATCTATTTTTACTTGCCTCTTCTAATGTGTTCATACCGCTCTATATAATGACATGCTGCTTTTACTGTAGCTTACGCCATCTCAGTATTATGACTACATCTTATCCAAAATGCTCTTCTAAGTTTAATTCCATTTTTCTATCCGTGTTTTCACTTTGCAAACTGCTTCTTGAACTAAATGTTGTAGCATGTTTTATAGCATATATTTGTATCTGTAAATATGTTTTGTTCAGTTCTTATGAGATCCTATTCACCCGGGCTGTGCCTGTAAAAGATGCACTGAGATCAGTACACTATCCCAGTAAACAAATATGAATAAATAAATAAATAAATAAATAAATAAATAAACAAATAAATAAGCATGCTGCCTATATTAATGATCTAACAATGTTCACTTGAAGAGGCAACCTGAGATGTGAACCTCTATCAAAGCTAGTTGTAATCATCATCATCATCAGCCCCCTTCTTCCCATTTTCCACATGGGGTCAGGCTGTCGTGTTAACTGTTGCCATCTCTCTCGATTCAAAGCCACACTCTTGCCCTCTTCAACACTCATGCTTGACTGTTGCAGATCCTCCCTCCCTCCCTTACACAATTCATCCACCTGTTTGCTGGATGCCCTCATTTCCTCTTATCTTCCTCCTGTCTGTCCCAAATCTTCTTCCTTAGATTGTTTTCTGCTTTTCTGCACATGTCCAAACCACTGTAATCTGTTTTCTTTCATCTTTTCTGAAATCAGAGCTACTTTGGCTTCTGCTCTTATGTCTCATTTTTTGTCTGTCCCACTGTGTGCCTCCTGCCACCTTCTCAGGTACTTCATTTCCATCACCTTTGGCTTCCTCATTTGCTCTGCCTTTACTGCTCAGGTCTCAGTACCACACAGTTGTACTAGTTGCACCACAGTTTTGTACAACTTACTTTTCAGCTTATTTGGCATTCTTCTATGATGCACTACACCTGGGATTCTGTGCCACTTGGCTGCAGTCCCTCTGATTCAACTTTGACCTCTTTATTCAGACTTTCTTTCTCCTCAATCACACCAATCAGATACATGAAACTGTTAACAAGTTCCACTATTTTCCCTTCTGTCTCAATTCTCAGCTTCTCTGATTAATGTAATTTGCTGCCATTACCATTGTCTTATCTGTGCTTTGTTTCATCCCATGTGCCTTCAATTTTGCATTCCATCCTCCTGTCCTTTGCTGAAGTTCTTGCTCAGAGTCTGCCTGGAATGCCACATCATCTGCATACAACAACTTTGCTGATCTGTCCCCTCCGACCTGTTTGCTAATGTAGTCCATCACCAGTGTGAACAATAGTGGGCTCAGAGCTGAACCTTGGTGCACAACTACTGCCACTGGGAACCCCACTGTGTGACCGAACACTGTTCATGCTTGAGTCAGTGGGTCCTTTTACATGATCGGCATGACTTCTGTCAATGTGTCTTGGAATTCATACCACCACAGTACTGCTCATTTTAGTTTTCTTGTGATCTTGTCATATGCTTTCTTCAAGTCTAGGAATGCCCAGTTGGACTCTTTCCTCATCCCCAGCTTATTCTCAACTATTTGTCTCAGTAGGTCAGTTGTGCTGCATCCTGATCTGAATCTGAACTGCTCATCTCCCATCTTACTTTCTACTACTCTGTATATCCATTTATCAGTCACTGTCTCCAGAGCATTCATGCAGCATAACAGGAGTTTGATGCTTCTGTACTGCTCACAGTTGTGGATGTCCCTTTTGTTGTTGTACACTGGCACAAGTATGGTTATTCTCCAGTCATCTGAGGTACCAACTTTCTCTCCATACTGTTATAAGTACCATCAGGAGCCAGTTGTCCACTATCTCACCCAGTATCTTGACCATATATGCAGCCACATCATCTGAGCCTGCTGCTTATCCTGACTTCATTTTTTATTAGTTCTGTTCTTACTTCTTCTATGGAGGGCTCCTCTTCTTTTCTCATCATAGGCTGTATCTGGGACAGTGCATCTTCTGTGTGGTTTTCTTCATTTAGAAGCTGCTGTAAGTATCTTTCCATCTGCCTTTGTATGAGGCTGTAAAAGTGGCAGGGGTCTGACCAAGGAGAATGAGGGTATGAGGGGAAATGAGCAGCCAGAGACCACCTGGCCTTATCTTGAGTCACTTGGGTATTTCTTATCAGAGCAACATTCTTCAGTTGAAACTAAGAGGTGTGCCAGTGTTAAATGGTTGCTATTACTGTCATAATGGACACAGATCTGAGGAGGGGCACATACGTACTTAAGAAATATCTCAGAGCAACAGTTGCCTGTTTGTTTATCAGATCTATTAACTGTTTCTCATCATGTGTTTACAGCTTTTTGCTTCCTGCTTTCTGATATCATAGACTCCCATGCAACTTTAACATTAGAGTTGCCAATATATTTGAACGGTATTGATCCTTGCTGTTTCTTTAAGAATGGCCTTCATTTACACCTTACACAGTCTTTCTTTAATCATTTGCAGCTGACCTTGTCCAACAGTTAACAATGAAAATTTTGAGTAGCTTCTCTGTATTTCCAGACCTTTGTGTAACACACTATTTTGCTGTCTGTTTTGGGTCACGTACCTGCCTGCATGGTCTGCTTTGGCCCTTAGAATATTATTCCTGCACACATTTTTTTACTGGGCTCTGTGAAGTGTTATGTTACAGTACAGAGACAGCACAGAGAGTAAGCATGTCGTCTCTCTCTTTATATGATGTACCCATGTCTGACTTTATCATTTGTATCAGTATTGTACCAGTGCAATTTGTTTACATACCGTTAAACTCTAGTGTATAGTAAGTTCTGGTTGAATTTCAACCTGCAGGTGACTGCAAACTGTGAAATCAGCAGTGACTTCATAGCACACGAGGTAAATGTGTTCACCTAGAGAATATCACAATTGCAACTTTGTGTAAAAATTCCACCTCTCTAGAGACAGTGTTCATAGGTTCATTGGTAGGTACTAGGCTATTGGCCCAAGGGCCTATATAAGCCTAGCCAAAAAGGTACCCTGGCTTTCGCCACCCAAGAAAATTATTTTCCTGTGCCCCCGTCGAGCAGAGCCACAGAAGTGATCTCCGGGGTGAATTTCCTATTTCCCATCCAATCATCAAGGTTTTTCTTGAAGAGTGCTAATGAGGAGCTCTGTTTGACATAGATAGGTAGTCTGTTCCAGAGTATGGGAAGTCTCTGGGACAGGAATCTATGCCTCCAGCATATTCTGTTTATTGTGGTGACAATGTTTAGGTCCCTACAGCATGTAGCTCAGAGGGATTGGGATTTCTTTAAGTGGAGCATGTCGAACAGCTCTGGGTTTGACATAGCTTTGTATGTTAGGCAGAGATTGCCTCTGTGTAGGTGATATGCGACGGAGTAAAGCTGGAGTTTTTGAGACGGTCTGCATAGGGCATCTGTTTTAGGCGAGTGATCTTCTTCGTGAGGTATTTCTGTGGCCTTTCCAGTTGTTGTAGATGTCTTGTGAGGTACATACCAAAAGAGGTGTTGTATTCTATAATGGGTCTAATGAGTGATGAGTAGAGGGGAACAGTGACCTCTTTTTTTCTGGATGAGAAACCGTTTGTGATGAAGTGTGCCATGTAGAAGGATTTCCTGACCACTATGATGATGTGATTATCAAAGGAGAGACTACTGTCCACCTGTGTCCCAAGGTCTCTTATCACACTTTTGGTGTTAAGTAGACTACCACCTAGTGGTAGTTCATGGGTACAGAGTTTTTACCAAAGGGGAGGACAATGCACTTTTTGGCATTGAGATTCAGGCCATGGCTTTGACACCAGGCATCTGTCTCAGTGAGGCCCTTTTGTAGGATGTCCACATCACTAGGAGTTTTGATTATGGCTCCTAGTTTGCAATCATCTGCAAATTTCATTAGCCAAATAAATTCTGTGTTAGACTGTACTTCAGAGAAGTAGATACCAAACAGGAGAGGACCCAGGACTGAACCATGTGGTACTCCACTTGTCACTGGTCTGAAGTCGGATTTGGAGTCTGCTACTTTCACAGTGTGGTTTCTGTCTTTGAGCCAGTTGGCAACCCATCTTGTGACATAGGGATTTATACTTAGTTTAGTGAGTTTATCTATACTTCGAGAGTGGGGGATGGTGTTGAAAGCCTTGGCGAGATCTAGATAGGCTGCGTGAACCACCTTACCCTCATCTATGGCTTTGGTGACTGCTTCAAAGAAGTCTATCAGGTTTAGGAGACATGATCTGCCTTTTACAAACCCAAAATGGGTGGGGTCCAGAGTTTGGAGATTACCAATGTCTTTGTTTATGAGTTCCATGATGTTTGAGTCATGTAAGTGAATGTATGCAGCTTATGTGATAAAATAGGCAAGCTTTTCATGGCATATGATAGCATAAATAAATGCAGGACTAACACTGTTAGTATTCAGAAGAATTACTTATATAAAGATTTCCAAAGGCTAATTGAAGCATAAACAGTTGAAAGAAGTGATAAAATGATCACTAAGTTAATGCTTGTTGTGAAACTCATTTAAGACAACACAGCTGCACTGTGGATATGCTGACATATTTTTCCTCTCATTTCCACAGGTGTGCAACAATAACTGGAATAAAATCTGCATATCCACGGACATTCCAGTGCAATGGGATGGAAGGCAGATATATTACAATTGCCATCCCTGCTAGGACTGAATTTCTGACCCTCTGTGAAGTTGAGGTCTTTGGTGTCCCAGCGATTAAGAATGATATACCTGGTAAATATGTTTGGTATGACTTTCAGCTATATTAAATTCAGGAACAAGCAAGAAACTCAGAAACAACAAAGGAGGACTGCGGAAGAGTTAACAACACAAATATATTTTATTGAGTGCTTTTGTCTCAAAGGTTCACGAAACTTCATCAGAATAACCATTGCCAATCACCAATAATGTATATATACACACAAAGAAAAATCTGACTGGATATCAGATAACAATGAGTAGCTAAAAGAAATTCCAAGTTAAAGTGAAACCCTGCATTTCTACATAATGACTGAAAAATGACTGCACATACAAAAATGAAAAAATACACAACAAACACTCTCTAATTCTTGTTAAAATAGGTATAGTATAGGTATGTAAAAACATTTTGTCCTGACTTTATTAATAAAGATTTTTATGACATCAGAGCCATCATTAAGAAAAATTGGTCCATTTTCTCCACAAATGCTGAGTATATACAAGTGGTAGGTACAATTCCAAAAATAGCATATCAAAAAGACATTTGTATAAAAAACATGGTAGAAACACTGGCGGTCATTGCAATGGGAGGAAAAATGTCCAAGTGTGGAACCTGCACACAATGTACATATATTTTAGAAACTGATATAATAACATTACATAACTATGTACCCATTACATTAAAAAGAAAATATTGTTGCAATTCTAAAGGAGTAGTATATTTAGCAATTTGCCAGATATGCCCAGCATTCTACATGGGCAAAACTATTAGACATCTGAGGACTAGAATCTACCAGCACCAGTATAACATCAAAAAGTCAGACAACAACAACAATGCCCTAGCTAGGCAATTTATGGCAAATAATAAACACTTCTTTAAATATGTCATTATAGATCATGTAGCTGTGCCCCCCAAACCCCTCTACTTTAATATTCCAACTCCGAGATCGCGCTACAGTGGGGTAAGGGAAATCTCCTGTTTACTGCTATATGCGGTAGCGCTAAACGGGAAATTTCCCATACCCTAACTGCAATGCCAACACTCAGATGGCACACAGACAACATGCAGGGCACCTTGCTGCCTTGCATACACACCCAACATTCCACTATCTCACTTACCTGGCACTTCTACTTTAAACCTTCGATGTTCTGGTCTCGATGATCAGAACTTCGATGTTCTGAACATTCGATGATTTAAAGGGAACCCATATATATGTGTATATATATATATATATATATATATATATATATATATGTATGTACATTATTTGTGATTGGTAATGGTTATTCTGATGAAGCCTTCTGAACCTTTGAGACGAAAGTGCTCAATAAAATATATCTGTGTTGTCTAACACTTCAGCAGTCACCCTATTTCAGATATATTAAAGTATTATGTTTATCAGATTGATCTCAGTTCCAGTTTATGATAACATTTCATTCTTCAGTATGTTATAGTTTATCATTTTACAATTGATGATGCAGGCTTCTCTGGGAAGGTAGTACAAAATGCTCAAGCAGGTGTAATCAAATGTGTGTTCTTTTAACTATTTAATATTAATTATTTTGGATTATGTAAAGTGCAGAAGCATAAATGTTAACAAATATGCACAAATGTATTAAGCCAAGCTTATACCTCAGGTGTGTACTTTCTGAAAGGATTGGTCAGTACAATATATTTATTTTTTTTCTTGAGGGAGCAAAGTACTTTTGTGATATCAAGAGGAGACTGAAAAATATTTCATGTGGACCGAGTGATGCTCAGTATGACAGTGCAAGAGCCTATAGTTTAGTCTAACAGTGGTAAAAGAGATTACTAAAGGTATGCCTACTGCTACTGCTAGATTTGTAAGACAGCTAATACAGCAACAGTTACAAGTCTTTCTGTCTGAAACAGAACCTGAAACTGCCAGCTCCTCTACTCCCAGTTTACAATTAACATATGCCTAGGAAATAAATGAATTACTATGAATGAGACAAAAATGTAAGGATCCATTGACTCCAGATTTGAACCATAAACTTGTCTGATATATGGAGCATAGCTTCCTCCTTTACCTACTGCTTTTTCGAATCCTCACACAAGGATCACCAATTCATGCTGGCATGGTGATATGCTCTTAAGGAATAACAGCCATGGATAGTGTAATCATTTCTACTATCAATGACCTGCTCTTGAAGAATGACAGAAAAGGATAGCTGAATTATGTGTGCTATGAATACAGTAGCCAGTAGAGCAGAACTTGCATTCACTGCCCTGAAACGTTTGCTTTATTTCTTATACATTTGTTATTCACACATTGTTTTGATATTATTAAGCCAAGTGTGTGATTTAATGTTTTGAAATCAGTAAGTAATATTGTTGGTGATTTTTGGTCTGAACCATGGTTGGAAGTATCCTTCGGCCATTCACCTTGCCTGGTCATAAAAGTTATACCACAAGTGTTATACATCCGGAGGTGAAAGCTATAGCCACATGCACATTTTTGTGTGTGGGCTGTGAATTTAAGAATAACTTGTACTAGGTTATGGTTTCCCATTTTGCCTCCTTCCACAGAATGAGTCCAGTGGTATGCACAGTAGCAGAAAGGGACTAAAATCTCAGGAAGTCATTTGGCCCAGTAGTTCAAACTGTAAAAGAATACTCAAAAAGGAAGTAGGTATATGACTGGGTTTGGTTTAGGTAGCTGCTTTAGGAAAATGCAGCTCCCATTATATGGACAGCACAGTGGTGCAGCTGTTAATGCTGTTTCCTCACAGCAAGAGGTTCTCCAGTTTGATTCTTGGCCAGGCTGCCTTATGTGTGGAGTCTGAATGCCCTCCCTGTGTTTGTGTGGGTTTCCAATCGCATTCCAAAGACATGTGTCTGAAGTTTTTCTCCCTGGGCTTTCTCTGAAAATAGGCTCTGTGCTAATCAGACTTTCCTGGTCAACAAATGTTAGATAATAAATTATACAGATTTCAAACAGGTGATAACTTAGTGTGACTTGTGTGTCTCTGAAGAACTTAAGACATGGACTTCTGTATATGATGGCCAGCTTTTAATTATATTTAAGAGGTACTTCACAAAGGTCATTACTCCTTCAAATATCACTTCAGAGCAATTAAACACTGCAGTGTGTATTAACTTGATGCAGGCAGAACTCCAGACTGGTTCCATATATGTTTTGGAGTTACATTTGTCTTCTTTATGTATACATGCTACCATCATACATTAGTGCTGTACATCTCTCTAGATGTACTGCAGTATTTCTAAGAATGCTGCCTTTTTGCTGTAGTGTGTATTTTGTACTAAGCGGCACCATACTTTGTGTGCATCTTCCAGTGGGCTCACGGTTCATTTGTATTTGCACATGATCCGTATCGGAATGGACATTCATTTGCTTTATTATTGTTATAGACATGTGACATAACATGTACCTTCACCAGTATTGACAGTTGATTACTGGGAAAGTCCAGCTGGGCAGGAATCCATTTTCAGTGGAGGTCTAGGGAGAAAAGCTCCAAAAGCTCAGAAGTATTACAAAACATTTCATGAGTAATAATTTTACAGTCTTTAAAAATAATACAAACAAATTACAGTTTAAATAATTACACCAAGCTAGAAATAATATGACAACATTGGTTATAATAGATACAAGTCATATAACAGTGATTTAATAGTTTGAGAAACTTTAGCCTGTTTATAAAGAAATTAAAGGTAAGTTAGTGTAATACAAACAGTAATTGCAGTACAAAGTGAGAGAAAAGCAGGTTTATGCTTTATTAAGACAGAAAGTCAAGGGAGAGAAATTAACAGATGTAAGGAAGTAAGTGAAGAAGGGAGAGTAAGGAGATGTGAGGTATGAACAGGTATTTGTCCACATATAGGTATAGAGTGTATCCTGGTGTTGAGCAAGAACAGAGACAGCATTTGGTTAGGAAGTCCTTCAGAATGGTTTTGAAGGATGAGAGGGAGCTTGACCTGATGGATAGAGATTAGGAGTTCCAGGCCTTAGCAACTGAGATAATAAAGAAAAACTTCTATGCAGGTGCTGGCTGCATATTTGGGTGTGTATTTGTGTGTCTCTCTGTCTGTTTCTGTGTGTGTATGTATGTAGTACATGTATTAATCTTTATGTGTGTGAGGGGAGTATGTGCATGCATGTATGTGTATCTGTGTCTCTGTTTTGTTTCCTTTTACCAGGCAGCTGAACACTTAAGTTATCTGAACAAAACTGTCAGAGATAACGCTTATCACATGCCATTTTTTTCTATTTATCCAAATAAATAGTCATAAATGAAGTTATGGGAAAGAGTAGTGGAAGCTAGGTTAAGAAGGGAGATGATGATTAGTGATCAGCAGTATGGTTTCATGCCAGGAAAGAGCACTACAGCTGCGATGTTTGCTCTGAGAGTGTTGATGGAGAAGTACAGAGAAGGTCAGAAGGAGTTGCATTGTGTCTTTGTGGACTTAGAAAAAGCATATGACAGGGTGCTTAGTGAGGAGTTGTGGTATTGTATGAAGAAGTCGGGAGTGTCAGAGAAGTATGTAAGAGTGGTACAGGATATGTACGAGGGTAGTGTGACAGTGGTGAGGTCTGCAGTGGGAGTGATGAATGCATTTAAGGTAGAGGTGGGATTACATTAAGGATCAGCTCTGAGCCCTTTCTTATTTGCAATGGTGATGGACAGGTTCACAGACAAGATCAGACAGGAGTCCCCATGGACTATGATGTTTGCAGATGACATTGTGATCTGTAGTGAGAGTAGGGAACAGGTGGAAGAGATCCTGGAGAGATGGAGATATTCTCTAGAGAGATGAGGAATGAAGGTCAGCAGGACTAAGACAGAATATATGTGTGTGAATGAGAGGGAGAATAGAGGAATGGTGAGGATGCAGGTAGTAGAGGTGGCGAAGGTGGATGAGTTTAAATACTTGGGATCAACAATTCAGAGTAATGGTGAGTGTGGAAGAGAGGTAAAGAAGAGAGTACAGGCAGGATGGAGTGGGTGGAGAAGAGTGTCAGGAGTGATTTGTGACAGACGAGTACCAGTAAGAGTGAAAGTGAAGGTCTACAAGAGGGTAGTGAGACCAGCTATGTTATATGGGTTGAAGACAGTGGCATTGACAAAAAGGCTGGAGTCAGAGCTGGATGTGGCAGAGTTAACAATGTTAAGATTTGCATTGGGTGTAACGAGGGTGGACAGGATTAGGAATAAGTATATTAGAGGGTCAGCCCAGGTTGGAAGGTTTGGAGACAAAGCCAAAGAGGCAAGATTATGTTGGTTTGGACATGTGCTGAGGAGTGATGCAGTGTATATTGGGGAAAAGATGCTAAGGATGAAGCTGCCAGGTAACAGGAAAAGAGGAAGGCCTAAGATAAGGTTTATGGATGTGGTGAGAGAGGACATGCAGGTGGTTGGTGTGAAAGAGCAAGATGCAGAGGACAGGAAGAAATGGAAACAGATGATCCACTGTGGTGACCCCTAACAGGGCAGCCGAAAGAAGAAGAGCCAAATAAACAGTCACCTCATTAGTTTTGGCCATTAGGCTGATAAATTGGCATGGGCTACTGCCAAAGAAATTGGAGTCCTTTGTGTATAGCAGACCATCCTCAACTTCCTAACAAGATGGAAAAATGATTGTCAGCAGTAAGAAGAATGAAGCACTGGGATGGGTCTGACAGGTAGTGTAGCAAATAGCTGGACTTAATAAAAGGAATATACTTGTGTGTTAGGTATATACAAATCAATAGAACAGCACTGTGGAAGATCTGCTGAAAATATCACAGATAGCTAGAAAGTCAAAGACATTCCATTTATCTTTATTTTATAGTATAGTATGAGTCAGATAACTTAACCAGTCAAATACCTGTAAACTTACTATTTATTAATGAAACTTAGATCATAGGATCATAGGAGATTACTAGGCTATCGACCCAGAGATCATTTCAAGCCTAGCTGTTTCATCCTGATCTAACCCCATAGATACTCTAGTCAATGCCCAGGATTGTATTTAGTAATGACTGCCCATGTCCAGGAGGGTGATGGGTACTATCTCCGGTATGAATTTACGGTACCCCATCCACTCATCCAGGGTCCTTTTGAACAGTGTCATAAAAGTGCTGTGTTTCACATGAATTGGTAGCCTATTCCAAAGACATGACAGTCATTGGCAGACAAATCTGTCCCTCCAGCATGTCCTATTCAAGTTGCAGGCCATATTTAGGTCCCTGGAATGGGTAGCTCTAGTCCCGTTTGATTTACAGATATGCAGCAAATTCATTAGGTTTGGATTAGAGATTGCTCTGTAAGCCAGGTAAAAGTCTCCCCTAAAAAGTCTATATGATACTACAGGGATTTTAGTCCATCTGTGTAAGGAATGTGCTGGATTCCCTTGATCTTCTTAGTTAGAAACCTCTGAGGTCGCTCCATTTGCTGCAGGTGTTTTCTACAGTACATGCCAAAAGGGGCGTTATAATACATTTTTGGCCTGATTAGTGATGAGTATAGAGGGCTTATATCCTCCTTTGCTGTAGAGGTGATGGCTTTGTTAATCAAGTGTGCTATGTAGAAAGCCTTCCTTACTACAGTAGACACATGGTGGTCAAAATTAAGGTTGCAGTCTACTTATGATCTCAGATCCCTCACCACATCATAGGTACATAGAGTATTGTTGTTAATTTGATACTGTGAAGGGACATTGTTTTTCCTGAAGGGAATGTTGATGCATTTCTGTGCATTCAGTTTGAGACTATGACTAAGACACCAGTCGCTGGTCTGCATAAGACCCTCCTGAAGTACACTGACATCATTTGGGGATTTGATAATTGCACCCAATTTGCAGTCATTCGCAAACTTGGTCAGCCACAGCCCCTTAGTTTTAGCCTGAACTTCTGAGAAGTATATATCAAACAGTAGGGGGCCCAGCACTGACACTTGTGGCATCCCGCTGATGACATGTCTCCTGGTTGATGAGGAGTCACCCACTTTGATAGTGTGTGACTGGTTTGTGAGCCAGTTGGCAACCCATCTTACAATAAAGGGGTTTACATTCAGTTTGCTAAATTTATCAATAATGCCTTTTAGGTTATGTACGTAGCTGTAAAAGGCCTTATGTTTATCCTTGGATGTGATTGCTAAGTTGTTCTCAAAGTTACCCTTAAGAGGATTTAACATATTTTATTTGCCTGTTATAGCTGAAGAGGGTACTTTTCCGTTATTTGGGCTGCATCTTAGATTTCCTGGACAGCAACTTTTTGCATTTGCAAAAAGACTTGCAACCTCACGCACTCAATTCAAAAACAACCTAAAAGAATATCTCACAACCCAATGGATATGTCCTTGTCGTTCACCTGACTAACTACATATCCTATACCATACTAGTCTCACTTCCTCCTAGTATGTTCTCCTATTCAGACCTTAATATCTCTCAGTTCTAATCTCAATGATGTTCTTTTCCTGAGCTTGTCTATCTTACACCCCATGTGAAATTAATACCATGCTTAACCACCAGCTTGTAATGTATCCTATATAACTACAAAGTCATTATTTCATCTGGTAAATATAATTTCTACTCTCTTATTGTATCATTATTTTGTGACTATCTTTAACATGTATTAATATTTTGCTTGTTTGTTTGGAGCTTTTCTCCTCGGGCCTCTACTGAAAACGGATATGTATCCAGCTAGACTAGCCCGGTTAACAAATGTAAAATAAAATAAATAAAATAATAAATACATTTGTTGATGCTGGATGTCCACCAGGCTGGCTTTTTTTACTTGGGGCCCTAGCTTTGATTCTGTCTGGTACAATTGAGTCGATACATTTATACTAGTGACCGTATATGGCTTCAGTGTAAGCTTTGGTACAGTTACCACCTCCATCTGGGGGTGGGGCTTGGAATGCATTTCTACCTTCCCCTAGGAGGGTATAGTTTGCTTTGGTGAAGTTTTTTAGTTTGACTTCACCCTTTGTGAGTTCTGGTGTTAGTGCCAGTATGAAGACAACTGATTTGTGGTTAGATTTAACTAATGAGGGGACAACAGTTGCAGTGGTACATCTGTTTGCCATGTTAGTGATGACCATATCTAGTATGTTTGTTCCTGTTGTTGGGTCTGAACAATTTGTTTCCGGGTATTTGAGTTAACAAAGTCAATGAACTTTGCACTAGTGAGTTAGGGCTAGATTAGGTTTCCCAGTTGATGGTGGGATAACTGAAATCCCCCATGACATGACTAGAGTGTTTGGAAATATTTGGATTGACTCCAGTTTGGTCAAGTAGGCCTCATGTGCATCATGATCCATGGAGGAGGATCTATAACTATCGTGATGACAGATGATTGGCAGAATGTAAAATGAAACTGTATTGCATAGCAAAAATTCAGAAAAGGATATTAATGTTTGAGTGCAGTCTGATAAAAAGATGTCTGCATTTTGACAACAAACTATCTGATCCTGAAGTACAGGTAGAAAAAACAAATAATTGCCATAGTGATTAACCCCCATTAACCATAGTTTAGGAGTCATGATTAGGAAGTGTGCAAAAGGACAGTAAAGAATAATAAAATAAAGCTGAATGGAGCAGCAGTTACAAAGACCTATTTTCCTTTCCCTTGCTAACAAAGAAAGCTGTGTAGCTACTTAGACATGATACAGATACTACCTGTGCGGTGTGTATGACTCAGTCCTGGCTTCATATGTTAACCTCTGTATTGATTATTGCAATATATGTTTTTAATGTATTGTTAATTTTTGAAGAAATGATGTGGCTACCCAAGTTTAGTATCATTAAAATATTCAGTCTCGATTTTATTTTTGTATATTGTACAAATAGCATGTAATTTATTTCGATACTGTTACTTTTTTTGATTTAGATGTGTACTTTATGTTTCACGCAATAATATTTTGTTCTGACCTTATTTTTGTATCATAATAGATATTACTTTTGCTGCTGGACATTGATATTCATAAGTAAATGTTTTATGCATACAAATAGATGGATAGTTAGACAGACAGGCAGACAAATGTCGCACATCTCTAACAACCTATTTATCGCTAAAATCCTGTACCAAGCAATTACTGTATTTGGAGCTCTAGCATGAAAAGAACACAACTCTAAGAAAATTAACAACCAGTTTATCTAGCAGTTTCCAAACTTAAGTAAATTTGCCAGACATTCAACAACAAGAACAGTTTGCAGACATTTAAGTGTACTCACTGAATTTCAAATTCATATCGCAACTGTTACTTTTCATAATCAGCGTGAAAAATATTGCATTTGTAACTGCTCATGTTCTCATATTAATTTGTTTTAGAACAAGGTCATATCTGAAATGGATCCCTTTTATCCAGACAGCTTTCTTATAAATGCTTTTGACCGAACTGTATTTGACACTTTGAGTATTCCTGTTAGGAACTTGCTTGTTATGATGACAATCTTTTGGAATTCTAAAGCTGTACATTTTAAATGCCTGTTTGACCTGGCTTTGGTTCCCCTCACATATAGACCTACATCTTAGAAACTATTTATCATTTTCTAGTGAAATTATCAGGGAAAGATATTGGATAATTCAAATATAGATATACTTTGTCTATTTTATTTAGGTGTCAATACAATGGAACAGATGCATCTATAATTTTTAAAATGTATCTTTAATTTTTAAATGACGTATCATATTGTTAATTTTTAAAGCATCATATTATTTTACATTGCCGTAACTATGAAAATGTTTATAATATAAAAATAGGAATTGGCTCCTCCTGGCTTCATAGATAAGCTCAACCAGTTTCTTCTTTGTCAGCAGCATTTCTGCTGGTTTCCTTGTGGTAATGGTCAAAATCACCTACTTCTCCAGTTGGAGGGCATGTAAAACAGCACCTTTTTAGTAAGAACTCAGAACACCAGGCATGTGCAATAATATACATGGGGTTTTGTTCCCCCAGAACAGGAAAGTCATTTTTTATATAATTTTTGTTTTCAATGGGGTGAGGGGTGCAGTCCAGAAACAAGTAACACAAGTCACCATTGCTTCTGACAGGAGTTGATTATACAGATTGTCTACTAACAAAAACATTTCTGGGTAGCCCTTTACTTTAACAGAGATGTTTCGTGCAAAAATTGAGTTAACAATGAACAAGTTACAGAAGTCTTCTAAAAATAATTTTTTTTCTGAAAATACTTTCAACTTCTTTTTCACGTACCGGCCACCCATATCTAGAACAATCGCGTTCTGATAGGATACTTTTCCAATCCATTAACTGAGATCAGATGAAATGGATTGTGCCTAAAATATATTTGTAAACAGTATCCCTTATTCTATTCAAAACTGAATACATTTCTTTATTCAACCCTGTTAATAATAGGTTCATTTGTCACAACAGCTGTCATTTGCATCTGTATATATATATATATATATATATATATATATATATATATATATATATATATATATATGGAGAGAGAGATATTCAAGCCGAAACCTTATAAACCCGAAACACCACAACTGCGAAAGTCAAAACCACAAAACACTACACAGACACAAACACACCCACCACCAGACACTACAAGAAACTAAAATAAAACTGACAAAAACAAAAAAACAAACACAAACACCTACCCCCACACCCCCTCTACATATATATACTAACTCTGAGGTTGCACTAACCACCAAAACACACCACTACACACTCCAAACACACTCACATACACACCATCCCTACCACAAACCCTTTAAAAAATAACACTTACATAACACTCCATCACAACTGCAGGTTCAACATTTCTGGATTTGGGAAACTGCAGTTTCCTGCAACTGCAGTTTTGACACTTTGGTCTCGAGATACTTACATTCGACATTTCAGTATTTTGAGATTCCAAAGTGTAACCCTATGTATATATATATATATATATATATATATATATATAGCTATACATGCATATATGGATATATGTATATATGGATTCACTTCAGAAGATCGAATTTCCAAAATCTCGAACTGCAAATAACCGAAACCAAAAGCTCGAGTTTCGGAAACTCGAACTTCTGAAGGGAAACCATAAAAAAACCCACAAACTTCGCTTTTGCAGGGAGGCTTTGCCCCCCTGCACCCCCCCATGTGGGGGGCTGTGCCCCCCACACCCCGCCCTACTTAGATATACCAACTCCAAGATCGCGCTACAGTGGGGAGATGGGAAATCTCCCGTCTTGCGCTGTATGCGGAAGCACAAAACGGGAGATTTCTCACTTCCTGCCAACACCACAAAACAAATAAAACATTACGTACACACAAGGTGTACAACAATACTTGCCTCTGTGTGCACGTAATGTATTAAGGTAAGTAAAGTCTTATTTCTAAACACTACACACATTCGATTTATTAAAATCTCGATCATATGGTCTCGACCATATGAAATTCGAGATTTCAATAATTCGATTATGTGAAGTGTTCCCGTATATATATATATATATATATATATATATATATATATATATATATATATATAGCTATACATGCATATATGGATATATGTATATATATATATATATATATATATATATATATATATATATATATATATATATATATATATATATATATATATATATATATATATACATATATATATATATATATATATATATATATATATATATATTATCCAAAATCACCAAATGCACTTTAACGAAAGTGTTTTCACTGAGAAAGCACTTTCGTTAGAGTCTGTCAAAAAAAAAAAAAGGAAAAACAACAAAAAGGTGTTTATGCAGGGGGGCTATGCCACCCTGCACCCCCCATGTGAGGGGCTGTGCCCCCCACACAACCCTACTTTAATATTCTCACTCCAAGATTGCACTACAGTGGGGAAAAGGAAAAAAATTCCCTTACCCATGCCGAAGTACGATCTCCACAACAGTTACCCCCCCCCCAAGACTCCCTCTGGCTGCAGGCATACATATGCAAAAGTGCTTTTTTGGTTAAAAGCACTTTTGCGTAAATATGCCTAGCCATTAAGCCTTCAGTGAAAAGCACAGTTGAGCATTAGCCTAGACCTATATATATATATATATATATATATATATATATATATATATATATATATATATATATATATATATTTATACATATATATATATATATATATATAGATAGATAGATATAGATATATAGACATATGACTCTCACAATAACATATCAAAACAGTGTTTGCTTGCTCCCTGAAATAATTAAAACTAAAATAGAAAAAACAAACTCCAATCAGACCAGTGTCAGTGTCCACAAAATAAAACTGTAGTAGGCACTGCAAAATCAGGGCTTGGTTGCTGATCATAACAACAGTTTGGGATATGTTTTCTGATGTGTTCTTGTTCCACACCAGACTAACCCTGCAGTGTCTTCACCTTTCTAGACAGCTTTTCCTCCTCTTTCTTTCCTCACTCACATATTTAATACAACTATTACATTTAAATTATGACAGGTTTTCCTCCATTCTCTTTTTCCTTTACATTTTCCCTTGCTCTTACTCAGGTCTATACTTGGAATTATTCCTGCCCTACTTTATCTTACCACTCCTCATCCTTCCTCTCCAGTTCTACTATCTTGTTGTCTGTTCTTTCATAATCTTTCTCACGCTACTTTCCCTCATTTTTCCTCCTAAATCCACTTACTCTAACTTCTCTACACCTAGTCTCTTCTCTCCTTACCTGTTCCCTAACAGTCTATTTGGCTATTACCAGAGAACTACTTTCTATAACCCCTATTTATTTACTACATGCAGCTACTATTTCCATTACACTCTGATACTGCTATGCAACTGTATATAAATATGACTGATTTTTCAAAAACTAATCCACTAAGAATATACTTTGCATGCATAATTGTGAAAAATTATCGTTGTAGTTGTAAATCTGTAGGATTAACTTCTTTTGTTACTGTCTGTTAATAATCTTATTCTGTATTATGTTATCCTTTTGGAAAAGTATTTTAATATTTTTGTCTTGTATGTACTTTAACCTTTTTTTTTCCATTGCTGTATGGAGATTGTCTCCCTGGGCCTGCACTGAAAAGGGGCTTAGTTTTGCTGACCCTGTTGGGGATATTTAAGTTATGTTATTAAATAGGGTTTGCAGTGAGGGTTTAGGGATACATGCTCCAACACCGTCCATACCTTCAGTGCTGTGCATTGTTTGGCAGACTGATGTTTGTTACCTTTTTCTGCATTTATGCTGCTTGTTACCTTTTTCTGCATTTATGGTGCTTGAAGCTGCAGTCAGCCATCTACCCGGAGAAGTCTGTGCAACAAACCTAGTTACTACCTTTTTTCTAGGATGCATAAGTTAGCAGAAGCAGTTTATCTCAGTCTGCCCTCAGCTAGCTTCTTTATTGCGAACCGTCAAAACTTTATCTCTTACAGCCACACCCTTGGTCATTTAATTGTACTCGACTGATGCAGATGCCCCCCCCCCAAGAGATTATTTAATTTATCCAAACTACTCTATCAACCACCAAACAAAGTATTTGTTATAGAATATATTTGATCATAAGTCTCTGATTATAAAAAAGAAAAACTTTTTTTCACCACATTCTCTATCCCAAACTTATTTTAGTTATTTTCTGATAGAATCAGACTGCTGCTTTATGTGATACCCAGGAGTATGTCTGCATGCTGATTTACAATATTATCATCCTGCCTAAGGATAATGTTTCAGGTCACCACAGTTAATTTATTAGATAATTTATTTATTTGTATTTTAAATAACCCTTTATTAATTTTAAAACAAAGATTGTACAACATTATTTAAAGATAAATAGAACAAAAACATAACTATTTACAAATATCCACAGCAAAATCAAAGATAGAAAACTAAATCATTAAAATTTTTAAAGTAAATCATCTAATTTTGATGAAAATCTAAACAGGTGAGTAATATTCAAATTTATAATTTTGGCAGTTGACAATTCTTTTTTACAGACATTTTTTGCTAAATTAATGAATTCAGTGAATGAAAGAGTAGTTCTACATTTCCATCTCTTTGTGACTATTTTTCTTGCAATAGATAAAATGGACCAAAGGAGATGCACCTATACCCTAGGATTGGAATCTAGAAATGGAACTTTAAATAAGATCAAGGAGTTAGAAGTGATACAGTTATCTGTCCATAAAGCTTGGGCAAAATTTCTAAATTCAACTCAAAAAGGAGTTACTATTTTATAATTCAATATCATATAAAACCAATCTGCATTAGAGACCATTACACTTCCAACAACTAATTTTCCCATAGTTATATATTAAAGCTTCTTTATGTGGAGTTAAAAAAGCTCTGTGAAGAAATCCCCGTGTATATATTTTCCAATAAAGAGAAGAAGGAGATGTGCCCACAGATTTAAGAATTAAGCATTTATTTTCATAAGAAAAGGCCTTCTCATAATGTTAGTTGACTAATTCCAAAATAATGACTCAGTAGAATTAAACTCTTCTCTTATTATTTTATAAATAATTGATATTTATCTGAAAATATCTCATATATCTTTGGAAAATGTTTTGTTTGAAAATTCATGGGGATTTTGATTTTTATCACTAACATATTTTTACAAGATTGTATACTCAACCAATGGCTATTTTCTAAACAATGTTTTGCAGGAAGATAATCTGTATTATATGATTCATTTCTGATTAATAATTGATACCAAAAGATTAAATTTGCATCTTTAAAGTCTAGTAATTTGCAGTATTTGATATAGGGCTAAACAGAAACAATAAATATTTAACTATATAATTAGAATCTATGAATCTTTTAAAATTTATAAGGATGCAATCAGCGAAGAAAGAAGAATAGTATTTTTTTATTTTTATTTAAACATAAGTCTTTCAAGATCCAGTAAAATTTATTAATTCCAAATTTAGAGAAAGGCTCCACAACATAGCTGTTATTATTTATTAATCTTTCATGAATGGTTTTCTAAGTGTATTGGTAAGAGGAATTTAACCATAAAATATTAAACTGTGAATTATGGATTTGGCATATAATTAAACATTTGGAAAATGTAATCCACCTTTGTGACAACTTTTAATATGCCAGTCAAAGGATATTCTTGGTTTATTGGGGAAAGTAAGTAGTAGACTTAGTTACATTTTCTATTGAAGCTTCAACATCACCACTTGTTATTAAAATGTTATCTGAAAATAATTGAATTTTACAGGAATAACTTTCATCTATTGCAAATCCCTGAATTTTGCTATTAGGTTTAATAATGTTTATAAAAGGTTGAATTGCTAGAGCAAATAATAAAGGTGACAAGGGACAACCCTGTTTTGTACCTTTTAATATTTTGAAAGAGATAGAAAGAAAAGAGCCAATTTTAATAAAAGAGAATGAATTACTATATAGATCAGTTATAAGATTTTTAAAATCTAGGGAAAATTCATATTGTTTAAGTGCTTTGAACAAATAATTCCAACTGATACAATCAAAAGCCTTATTTATATCTAGAACTATTATAGTTAGATCATTTTTGTTTTTTTTTAGCCAGATCTATTAACATATTAAGCTCAATTATGTTATCTTGAACCCTTCTATGTAGTATAAAATCAATCTGGTCACCATTTATTAATCCTGGCATAATAAACTTCAATCTTTATGCAAGAATAGACACAAATATTTTATAATTGCCATTTAATAATAGAATAGGATGGTAAGAAGGACATAAGTTAGAATCTTTATTTGGTTTCAAGATAGCAGACATCAGGGAATATTTACATGAGGGGTGATGGTTGCCATATGTTTATCTTGTTCAAAAACATTTAATAGGATATTTAAAATATTTTGTGTGAATAATGTTTATAATTTATTTATTTATTTATTTTATTTATTTATTGCAGTTGGTTTACCAGGATAGTCCATTGGGCCATTTAAGAACCCGTTTTCAATGGAGTCCTGGGGAGAAAAGCTCCAAAAAGAAAATCAATTTACAATAACATTGACTGTAAATATATAGATACATACTATAAAAGAACATAAGCAAAACATAAGCAAAAACATAAATGTACTTAACATTTGTCAGTGACAATCTTGGTACAGGCTAACGAATGAATAAAAGCAAAACATAAAAGCATTTTAATGAACGAACATAATAGATGAATAGAGTAGAATGTTAGTACAGGGAAAGGTAGAGTTGGTTATGTGGGGTGGGTACAAGAGCATTCCCATTGAGATTCTAGGTGTAAGAAAAGTGATTTCTTGAAGGTAGAGTGGTTAGAGGTAGTGCGGATGTTTGGTGGTAGGGAATTCCAGAGGCGAGCAAGGCTGAAGGAAAGGAGGTTTTTGCCTGGGGGATGATTCGGTTTGTGGACCTCTAGAAGATTTTGATTATTAGACCTCAGAACTCTATTTGGATGGTGCATTTTAAAGGCAGAGGAGAGGGAGGGACAGTTGGAGGGTTTAGAATAAGCTTGTGGGCTAGAGTTAGTTGAGTATAAGCAAGATAGTTGGGAAGTTCTAACCATTTTAGTTTATGGAGGGAGAGACAGTGGTGAGTGGAAGACTTATGGGTGGTAGCGAATCTAGCTATTTTGTTATAGCAAGAGGTGAGCTGTTTTTTTAAGGAGCACTGAAGATTAGTAAGAAGTGGGGCACCATAGAGGAGGGAGGGAATGAGGAAGGAAGAAGCTAGAGTGATTTTAGTGGTAGGTGTGAGGTAGGCATTTTGTCTATATAGCATGCCAAGTTTTTGATGTGTTTTTTTGATGTTCTTTTGTAGGTGGGAACTAAATTTTAGTTGGTTGTCAATGTGGACCCCAAGAAGTTTGGTCTCTGACACTATTTCAAGAGGAGAGTTATTTTGACTGGTAACTAAGAGTGAGTTTATGTTGGGGGGAGGGAGTTTGGAGGGGGTAAATAACATTAATTTGATCTTTGTGGCATTGAGAGCTAGATGATTGCAAAGCATCCATTGCTCAGTGGAAGAGAAGGTGTCTTGAGTAAGTTTTTGTAGGGTGGAGATAGAAGAGGTGGAGCAGATGATAGTGGAGTCATCTGCATATTGGATAATGCTAGAGAAAGGGATAGATTTGTGGAAGTCATTAATAAAGATGTTGAATAGAAGAGGGCCCAATATGGAGCCTTGTGGGACTCCGGTAGGGGTGCTTAGGAAGGAGGAAGTTGCTTTTTTCCATTTTACAGCTTGATTTCTGTTTGATAGATAACTAGAGAACCAGTTCAGAGAGGAGGAGGATAGGTAGAGTTTGGAGAGTTTAGTTAAGAGCAGGCTGTGAGAGATAGTATTGAAGGCTTTGGAAAGATCAAGGAGTAAGGTGGAAACAATTTGTCCAGAGTCTCGGGCTTTATTTACTATTTCAAGGAAAGAGAGAAGGGCAGTCATGGTGCTATGATTAGGTCTGAAGCCATGCTGCGTGGGGGTTATAAGGTTGTTGTCTAGGAGATGAGGAAGGAGTTGGATTTGCACACATTTCTCAAGGATTTTTGAAATGGGGACAGGATGGCTATGGGTCTAAAATTGGTAGTGTTATTATTGTTACCTCCTTTGTGTAATGGTATAATAAAGGCTTGTTTCCAAATTTGGGGAACTGTGCCTTCTAGTAGGGAGCAGTTGATTAGGATGCTAATAGGGTAGGCCAGACTTTCGGCAGCAACGTTAACAAAGTAAGAAGGGATATTATCAGGAGCATTGGTACATGGTTTTAATTTCTGGAGGAGTTTCTTAATAGTAGTTGTAGGAATGGGATTTAAAGTGAAGATAGTGCAGTCGGGTGGTGTTGAATTTTGGGGTTGTATGGGTGAGGATAGAATTTGTGTGGAAGAGGAGGTAGAGGAATTAGTGGATTGGGAGGAGGTAGAGAATGAGGAGGTTAGTTTTGAAATAGAGTCAATAAAGAAGTAGTTAAATTGGGTGGCTAAATCTAGTTCTGGAGCATTTGGATCAGGGGTAGGAGTATCTGGTTTGCTGGGGTGGAGGAGAGTGGAGATTCCTTTCCAGAATTTTTGAGGGTTGTATTTGTTTTGGTTTTGGAGTGTGGAGAAATAGTTTTGTCGATCAGAATAGATAAGTTTTTTAGCTTTATTGCGGAGCAGTTTGTATTCGTTGAGGAGTGGGGTTGTCTTGTGTTTTTGGTAGCGTGCCCACACTTTGTCTCTTTGTCTCATGAGAGATAGGGTAGTTTTAGATAGCCAAGGGGCTGATTTAGTTTTTATTCTCTTAGTCTGTAGGGGAGCTTGAGAGTCAAGTAATTTTAAGAATGTGGAGTTGAAGTATGAGACTGCATTGTCTAGAGGTAATGTTTTTAGACAAGCCCAGTTTACTGCATTAAGTGAGTTTGAAAAAGTTATAGAGTTAAAGTTTTTCTGGTTACGGATAGTAATGAAGTTGTGGGTCCGTTGAAGGTTAGTTGAAAGTCGGTGGGTAAAGGTGGGTAAGTGGTCGCCTAGTGGGTCGGGAGGGATGCCACTTTTGGTGAAGTAGTGGGGGTGGGAGACTAGGATCCAGTCCAGTATACTCCCATTAGAGGGGTTTTTGGCTGGGTGAGTAGGCAAGTTTATCAGTTGTGAGAAATGGTAGAGGTTGATATTAGTGTTGTTTGAAGGAGCTTGGACAAGGGCCCAGTTAATGTTTACGTCTCCTAGGATTATGGTTTCATTATTAATGTTACTGGATAGCCAAGAAAGGATAAGTTCAAGTGTAGAAATATTGTCACCTGGAGGGATATAGAGGGAAGCTATACATATTTGTTTGTGGTTATTGATTTGAGATATAGTAAGGAGAAGTTCAGCGTTGTTGAAGTGTGGGATAGGTTTGTTGTAGGGGGAAACTACTAGGGAGGAGGAATATATAAGGGCTACTCCTCCACCTTTTTTGAGAGGTCTGTCTTTTCTTATGATGGAGTAGTTTGGGGGAACTAATTTAGAGTCCTTAATATGTGGTTTCAACCAGGTTTCAGAAATAGTTAAAAAGTCAGGTTTGTTGTGTATAAGCCAGGCATGAAGGTTGGGGACTTTGTTAACGATACTTTGTGAGTTTAAGAAAGTGAATAGTAAGGATTTAGTTGTGGTGGTTATATTGGCAGGGCCTGGGTTGGGATGGATGTCACCTGATAAGAGAGTACTGATCAGGTGTTGTATGTAATAGTTTAGGTTAATAGACAGCAGGGTTGTGAGATTGGGGTTTATTGTGAAATGTAGGGATTTGCTAGTTCCTATAGGAATTGGGAATGTGTGATGGGGGATAAGTTTGAAACGATATAGAAGAAGGTTGTCTGAGTGATAAAGATAGGAAGAAACGGGGAGTAAGATTGTAGTGGAGGTGAATTGTGGTGGTTAGTTATATGAAAGGAATGGGAGTTGGAGCAAAGAGTAGGCTGGGAGAGATGGTGTAAGTAAGATAAGGATAGGAGAAGTAATAGTGAAGGAAAGATGGAGGAGTATCTAGGGAGCATGTTGTGAAAGGAAACAGTAGGACAGTGATAGGATATTGGTGTTGGTGTAAGGGAGATAGTGTTATATAGAGAGAGTGTATGATATATTAGAACTGAAGGACAGTAGTATTGGATATAGAGGGGTGTGGTCTAGAAGAGGGAAAGGAGTAGGATTGGTTAATTAGATGAGAATGGGGATGAGAAAGAAAGTTAGTTTTGGCGGGAAAGAAGGAAGGTATGTTCAGAGGACTGAGTACTGATTGGAGTAGAATGGAAGTGGGAGTGGTATGTTGGAGGGATAAATGTAGACGTGCTGGGGCGGGTGGGATTTGGGGGCAGGGTAGGGGAGTGGAGTGAGCCCACAGGGCGAACGGAGCAGGTTGAGCCCAAGAGCAGAAGAGGAGCGAGAGACTATCAGAGAAGCAATATAAGTAAAGTGTAAGTAGTAGAATGTGAGGTGGAGTGGGTCTGGACAAAGTGTAAGGAGTGGGCTAAAGGTATGGATGAGGGAGTAGTTAGGGTCAGTTCTATTCTGGCACAAGGAGAGTTGTGAGTTAAGCCCTAAGCTCAGAAAGAATGGAGAAGGGGTGTTCACTAGTGGAGTATGCAGGAATACAAGGCTCACCAGTGTAATACCTGGGGTAATGGGATGGAAGGAGAAGGGAGTAATGATAGCAAAGAGCAGTGAGAGGTATGGAAGATGGAGGAGTATAGTAGAGTGGGGTTTGGCTGCTGGCAATCCTGACAGGGAGTATACTGCTACTGCTAGGAGAGCAAGAGTACAGTAGTACTGGCTTAGCAGATGTACGTACTTTATGTTCTTATAGAGTCTTTTGGGTTTACTTGTCTTCAAAGGGAGCTGTAGCAGCAGAGAGTATTCCTTTGGTAATAGGGTGTACGGCCCTAGTTAGGTTCAAAATATCCACCCAGGCAAGAACACAGGGGGAAAAGATTCAGGGCGCAAAAGTTTATGTTCTTATAGAGTCTTTTGGGTTTACTTGTCTTCAAAGGGAGCTGTAGCAGCAGAGAGTATTCCTTTGGTAATAGGGTGTATGGCCCTAGTTAGGTTCAAAATATCCACCCAGGCAAGAACACAGGGGGAAAAGATTCAGGGCGCAAAAGTTTATGTTCTTATAGAGTCTTTTGGGTTTACTTGTCTTCAAAGGGAGCTGTAGCAGCAGAGAGTATTCCTTTGGTAATAGGGTGTACGGCCCTAGTTAGGTTCAAAATATCCACCCAGGCAAGAACACACGGGGAAAAGATTCAGGGCGCAAAAGTTTATGTTCTTATAGAGTCTTTTGGGTTTACTTGTCTTCAAAAGGAGCTGTAGCAGCAGAGAGTATTCCTTTGGTAATAGGGTGTACGGCCCTAGTTAGGTTCAAAATATCCACCCAGACAAGAACACAGGGGGAAAAGATTCAGGGCGCAAAAGTTTATGTTCTTATAGAGTCTTTTGGGTTTACTTGTCTTCAAAGGGAGCTGTAGCAGCAGAGAGTATTCCTTTGGTAATAGGGTGTACGGCCCTAGTTAGGTTCAAAATATCCACCCAGGCAAGAACACAGGGGGAAAAGATTCAGGGCACAAAAGTTTATGTTCTTATAGAGTCTTTTGGGTTTACTTGTCTTCAAAGGGAGCTGTAGCAGCAGAGAGTATTCCTTTGGTAATAGGGTGTACGGCCCTAGTTAGGTTCAAAATATCCACCCAGGCAAGAACACAGGGGGAAAAGATTCTGGGCACAAAAGTTTATGTTCTTATAGAGTCTTTTGGGTTTACTTGTCTTCAAAGGGAGCTGTAGCAGCAGAGAGTATTCCTTTGGTAATAGGGTGTACGGCCCTAGTTAGGTTCAAAATATCCACCCAGGCAAGAACACAGGGGGAAAAGATTCAGGGCGCAAAAGTTTATGTTCTTATAGAGTCTTTTGGGTTTACTTGTCTTCAAAGGGAGCTGTGGCAGCAGAGAGTATTCCTTTGGTAATAGGGTGTACGGCCCTAGTTAGGTTCAAAATATCCACCCAGGCAAGAACACGGGGAAAAGATTCAGGGCGCAAAAGTTTATGTTCTTATAGAGTCTTTTGGGTTTACTTGTCTTCAAAGGGAGCTGTAGCAGCAGAGAGCATTCCTTTGGTAATAGGGTGTATGGTCCTAGTTAGGTTCAAAATATCCACCCAGGCAAGAACACAGGGGGAAAAGATTCAGGGCGCAAAAGTTTATGTTCTTATAGAGTCTTTTGGGTTTACTTGTCTTCAAAGGGAGCTGTAGCAGCAGAGAGTATTCCTTTGGTAATAGGGTGTACGGCCCTAGTTAGGTTCAAAATATCCACCCAGGCAAGAACACAGGGGGAAAAGATTCAGGGCGCAAAAGTTTATGTTCTTATAGAGTCTTTTGGGTTTACTTGTCTTCAAAGGGAGCTGTAGCAGCAGAGAGTATTCCTTTGGTAATAGGGTGTACAGCCCTAGTTAGGTTCAAAATATCCACCCAGGCAAGAACACAGGGGGAAAAGATTCAGGGCGCAAAAGCTTTACGATAAAGCAGGAGTCCTCTTAATACAAGTTTCAACTTACAGAGCGACACGCTCACAGCCGAGGATGCACAGCAGCCAGGAACGGGCGAAATTAAAAATTCTGGGATTATACCATGAAGTCAAAGAGCTTTATTTGGTTTAAGATTATTAATTTGTTCTTTTAACTCCTTAAAAGAAAATTACTTATCAATTTTAGATCTTTGTTCTTTGGTTAATTTAAACCTCATATTGACTTTCAAAAAAGTAATTTGATATATTGTTGCTTTCTAAGTCTTTCTCTTTGTTATTAATTTCTTCATAATATTTCCTAAAGCATTTTAGTATGTCTTTTAAATCAGTCATTTTTTTTATTTTTATCATCTTGTTTGGAAATTATTTCTTTAATATGATTAGTATTTATTTTTTTCTTAGATCTAACAGTCAACCTGTGTAAGCTTTTTGGGTTTATTGAGTGCATTTCTAATTTTAATTTTTCCAGATTTACTGATATTCTATGATGAAGTACATCAAGATATTTCTGATTTAATATTTTCAAATCAGCATTTGCAGATTTGTCATAAGGTTTTAAATTGGATTTCAATTTATCTATATTAGACTGTAAAGACAGAAATTCCTTATCCCACCCTTCTTTACATATGTACCACATTTGAATTCTTCCACAGAGATAAGCTTTTAAAGAATCCCAGAGAATTACTTCAGCAACTTTTCCATTATTATTAATTTCAATGTATTGATCTATTTCTTTTAGACATCATTCCTTAAAGTCTTTTAATTTTACTATATAAGCATGGATTCTCTGATAGTAAATCAAATTATTTGGCTTTAATGGTAATAGAAATATAATAGCACTGTGGTCCGACAAAGGACAAGAAGTTATCAAAACATATTCAATTTTAGTAAATAAACTACTAGAAGTAAAAATGTTATCAATGTTTGTCTAGGTGCCACATTTATTAGAATAATATGTAAAGTTAAGAGGGTTACTTGATTTAATATTATAGGTATCTCTCAAACATTGAGAATTACTAAAATGATCTAAATGTTTAGCTACTGAAGATAGCTTAGGAACCTTATGCATAGTTGTGTCTTTACTAGAAAGAATGCTGTTAAAATCTCCTGCAATAATCAGTTCACCTTTTGTATATAAAGTTATAATATCCAAATATTTCTTAGCAGCTTTGGTTCCAATTCCAGGTATCCAGAAAGAATTCACAAAAGTATAAGTTTTATTGTCAATTTCTACTTCTACTAAACCCAGTATGCCATGTTTATGTAAATAGGTATTTAATATTATAGGTATAGGTAATGACTTTCTCCAAATAATGAGAGTGCCTCTCCTTTTTTGATTTAAAATTAGAGCTCACAAGAGTTGAGCAATATTTTAACATATATCTATATCTTTACCTAACAAATGCATTTCTTGTAACAAAATTATATGAGCTTTATGCATACAGTTTTAAACATTTGTTTAAGCTACTCCTCTTCAATGGATCATTAAGTCCATTGATGTTTAATGATAAAATTGTCAACATTCATAAGAACATGTACATGCACTGATTTAAGACGATTTGGTTAAAATATAATAACCTAGTTCTTATAATTGCTGCTATGGACAGATACAATTTTTTTCATACTTATATACATTCAAACTTCCCATCATGGAATGAAAATTCCCTGATTTGATGACATAATTGTACAAATCACACACCAACCAACCCATCCCAATATCACCAAGCTAAACAGTTGCTGCAGCTTCTAAATTTAAAACAGTATTATTAATTATAACTCTTTAGAGCACAATCAATATATTTTAAAAGGAAAAACAATGTAAAGTATGAATTTGAGAAATATTATTTAAGATCAAATAAGTTTAAAGTTGGAAATGTTAATAATAAAGAATGATAGCATGTATTGGATATATCAAAATATCCCAGAAATAATGCATTTCAACTTTCTCTATTTGATCAAGACATTTTGGTCACTTCTTCTAATTAATCCTACTGTAGAAAATACTATAAATAACCTAGTATTTAAAAATGTATATGGAGGAAATAAATAAAACTGACACCCCCTATAACACATTAACCTATAGACATCATAACACCAATGCATATCAAGATCACATATCCTAAAACTTTTAAAATGCATTTAATAATACAGGTGAAAAGGTGAAATTAATAGTCAGAATATGGAAGTATAATTAAAAGGTGCTACCATTTAAAATTACATATTTATGTATATTGAATGTGCTTATGTATGCATAATAAATGTACATGGATGTCATACATATAACTGTGTATGTGCTTGTACATTATGAGTAGATGCTTGATATGTATATTAACAGTTAAGAGAGTGAATATGTTCTATGTATCTATGCATGACAGTAAATATAAAAATGAGTGTTTTTAAGTGAATGTTTGCATTATGAATGCATGTATGTTACTATCAATATCTCTCCTACATGGAATATATATTTAACATCTAACTACTGAACTGAAGCATTCTTTTATGATTATATTTTAAATATTCCCCGGGATTCATGAAACTCGGCGCAAGGCTGGCGTAAGGTCTGCGCCGGCGGTGCAGTGAATAGCCGGCGCAGTAGCGCCATATGCATATTAATGAGAGTGCACCGCAACCACAGACATGTGCGTAGTGTACGTGAGCGAGCCCAGGTAGGATGCGTCTGGAGGCGTGTCTAAGCCGGCATGAGGTGAGCAACCTAATGTGCTGACAGCCACGGTCCGCCCATAATAGTAATGGCAGCAGCCAGGTCCCGTGCAGAATGAAACGCACGTAGAGTATGCAGCATAGTACCCGTCCCAAATAAACGGAGAAGCAAATACAAGCCACCAAGGCTTAAGTGTACCCATCCAAGGAGCAAAGGATACGCATATGACCGCGTTTGTCCCGCAATGCACCGTCAGTGGTTACACTCAGAGAAGGTGTACAGCAGCATGTCAGCACGCCGCACCGACATAGGAGCATCGACTAAGGTCACCACCTGTCCCACTTTGGGTAGGGCAGTCTCTATGGGCAGTTGTGTCCCGAAAAACGTATTAAAAATGGCAAATGTGCTAAGATTGTAGGACATAATGATATCCCGTATTTAATGTAATGGTAGCATGAATTTGTTATTTCTGTAACTGAAATACCTAAATGTCACAAGAAATAGAATAAGCAAGCAAATTGCCATAACAATAAGCTTTTACTTAGGCAAACAAGTGAAGTTCTATGCTATATAGTGACCGTGTGTATGTGTCGGCCTGTAAAGTCAGATGTGAGTCCCGGAAATATCCCAGCTTGGAAACTGGAAAAGGTGGCAACCCCAGTAGCAACATGGGCATGGTCACCAGGGTACCAGCTGTCCCAATGTGCCATGGACAGTCCCTGCTTGGACAGTTGTGTCCCTGCAACAATCTGAAAAATGGAAAATGACCTCAGATCCCCTGCAAAAAATATTCCCGCAATATACATGTAATAGTAGTATAAAACATATAACATTTGTATATGAAACACATACATGGCATAAGAAAATGAATAAGGAACCCAAATGCTTACAGAATAAGCTCATAGTATGGCAAACAAGTGAAGTTCTGTCAACTGCACTTGCCGTGGGTATGTGTAGTCCTGCAAATTCCGAAGTTTCCACATAACATGCCCCACTATGGGCATTGGAAAAGGTTCCAACCATAATGGTCACAAGCAGTTGTGAGAGTACATAGCCGGGTAGCTGTGTCGACATAACAACAGTAAGGAATCAAGATACCGTAAACACAGGCAAACATGTGCATAGCAACATATTCCACACCCAGCAACGTCTCTGTCGCATACACTGGATGGCGTATGTTGAAGTGTAATATCCAGAAGCAGAACCCATGCATTCAGATGTAATACACAATAGCCTCATTGTACATGTCAGTCCCACCCATGTACACCTGTGCACCCTAACCTGCTAGCATCCGTGTGCAGCTATACACCCACACACAATGTGCATACCTGAAATGTGGTAAGATGTTTGTGTTAGGCAATGCCACGCCAAATACGCATTCCCACATGTCACCAACCCACCTCAGGTACAGATATGTA
>NC_056732.1:1758079332-1758131874 GCF_019279795.1 Protopterus annectens | reverse complement strand
AGGGCTACTTGTTTCTTTAAAGCTAAGTTGTGTCACTAAAGCTAAATGTGTTTGGTAACCAGACTTTAGTATGACAAGGTCTTTGCAGGGCTGTTAATTAGAGTGAAAATTGGGAGCCTTCTGTATATTTTTTGAGAAGCAGGATATTCAACATTCAACATTCTTTGACTCTCAGTCATAAGGCACTGTTGCAGTAAAATGCTAATGTGTTATAATGATTTATGCTATATGTAAAGATATGTAAAGATTTTACAACAGTTTAGGGTTTCCTCAGTCTAATGTTGTTTAAGCTACACAGCTGCTTCTGACTGCCCCTGAAATAAACCTCTCTCTCTATCCCTAGCAGGTCTTCCACTGCACAGCATGAGGCAGAAAAGAACTTCACCCGGGACTACTCTACTATTGCCCACAACCTGTAAAAACAAAACAGGTCATTATCTGGTCATTTTAGTATAGACTTTAAAGTAAAGTATTATTTAAGGGTCCTCAGCACTAGCACGCAAATCTCCTTAGAGTTTACCAAAAACAAAAATCCAGCTTATAGACATACTCCACTCTAAACTACAGAACAACCACTCCAAACTAAGGCAAACAGCTATAAAATTTTAAAAACAAGCTCCCAAAACCATAGGGAATTGAACCCTGATGTTTGTTTAGGCGAAATTACTCACTCACGCAAGTTAATTATTCAGGAGTTACATCTTGAAACCCAAGGGCTCTTACCTTGAAGCTTAGGTGGGTAAACCCCGCTCTGCGCACTGTTACCAAATGTATTTTGTTGAATTGTGTGGATTTAATAGTAACTGATGTAACTCTTTTTGCTACATAGTTACACTAATTTTTACTTATTGAATGGCATGGAATATTGTAGCTACTTGTTTCTTTTAAAAGCTAAGTTGTGTCACTGAAAGAAAATGTGTTTTGGGTAAACCAGACTTTAGTATGACAAGCTCTTTGCAGGGCTGTTCATTAGAGTGAAAATTGGGAGCCTTCTGTATATTTTTTGAGACGCAGGATATTCAACATTCAACATTCTTTAACTCTCATTCATAAGGCCCTGTTGCAGTAAAATGCTAATGTGTTATAATGATTTATGCTATATGTAAAGATATGTAAAGATTTTACTAACATAGTTTAGGGTTTCCTCGGGTAGACTAATGTTGTTTAAGCTACACAGCTGCTTCTAACTGCCTCTGAAATCAAGCTCTCTCTCTATCCCTCCCAGGTCTTCCCCTGCACAGCGTGAGGCAGAAAAGAACTTCGCCCTTTTCGAGCGACTACTCTACTATTGCCCACAACCTGTAAAAAGAAAACAGGTTATTATCTGGTCATTTTAGTATAGACTTTAAAGTAAAGTATTTTTTAAGGGTCCTCAGCACTAGCATTAAACTCCTTAGGCTTAACCAAACAAAAAATCCAAGCTTGTTTGCATATCTGCCACTTAAACTACGGAACACCCTCTAAAATTAAGGCAAACAGCTATAAAATTTTAAAAACAAGCTCCCAAAGCATAGGAATTGAACCTGATGTTTGTTTAGATGAAATTACTCACCTGCAAGTTAATTATTCAGGAGTTACATCTTGAAACCTGGGCTCTTGTGGCTTAGTGTAAACCCCGCTCCGCGACTGTTAAATGTATTTAAGTTGAATTGTGTGATTTAATAGTAACTGATGTAACTCTTTTTTGCTACATAGTTACATAATGCACTATTGAATGGCATGAATATTGTAGCTACTTGTTTCTTTAAAGCTAAGTTGTGTCTCTAAAGCTAAATGTGTTTGGTAACCAGACTTTAGTTTGACAAGCTCTTTGCAGGGCTGTTCATTAGAGTGAAAACTGGGAGCATTTTGTATATTTTTTGAGAAGCAGGATATTCAACATTCAACATTCTTTGACTCTCAGTCATAAGGCACTGTTGCAGTAAAATGCTAATGTGTTATAATGATTTATGCTATATGTAAAGATATGTAAAGATTTTACTAACATAGTTTAGGGTTTCCTTGGGTAGTCTAATGTTGTTTAAGCTACACAGCTGCTTCTGATTGCCTCTGAAATCAAGCTCTCTCTCTATCCCACCCAGGTATTCCCCTGCACAGCATGAGGCAGAAAAGAACTTCGCCCTTTTCGAGCGACTACTCTACTATTGCCCACAACCTGTAAAAACAAAACAGGTCATTATCTGGTCATTTTAGTATAGACTTTAAAGTAAAGTATTATTTAAGGGTCCTCAGCACTAGCACGAATCTCCTTAGGCTTACCAAAACAAAAAATCCAAGCTTGTTTGCATATACTCCACTTAAACTACAGAACTGACTCTAAAACTAAGGCAAACAGCTATAAAATGTTAAAACAAGCTCCCAAAGCATAGGAAATGAACCTGATGTTTGTTTAGATGAAATTACTCACCTGCAAGTTAATTATTCAGGAGTTACATCTTGAAACCTGGGCTCTTGTGGCAATTGCGGCCTGCTCTACGACTGTAAATGTATTTAAGTTGAATTGGAGTTTAATGGTAACTGATGTAATAACTTTTGCTACATAAGGTTCGCAATGCACTATTGAATAGCATGAATATTGTAGCTACTTGTTTTCTTTAAAGCTAAGGTGTATCTAAAGCTAAATGTGTTTTGGTAACCGAACTTTAGTGATGCGACTCTTTGGGCTACTGTTCGGTAGGTGAAAGTGGGAGCCTTCTGTATATTTTTGAGAAACGGGATATTCAACATTTCTTGTTCAAAACCTAGAATAACAAACGCATTGCAATCCATCTGCATCAGTAATTTATACGTGGATTTGTGCTATATGTAAGATAATATTAAAGATTTTACTAACATAGTTTAGGGTTTCCTCTGGTAGTCTAATGTTGTTTTAAGCTACACAGCTGCTTCTGATTTCTTCTGAAATCAAGCTCTCTCGCTATTGTCCTCAGGTCTTCCCTACAGCATGAGGCGAAAAAGAACTTTGCCCGCTTTTCGAGCGACTACTCTACTATTGCCCACAACCTGTAAAAACAAAACAGGTTATTATCTGGTCATTTAGTATAGACTTTAAAGTAAGTATTATTATTTAAGGGTCCTCAGCACTATGCGATTCTCCTTAAGGCTTACCAAAACAAAAAATCCAGAAACTTGTTTGCATTTTACTCACTTAAACTACAGAACACACTCTGAAACTAAGACAAACAGCTATAAAATATTTAAAACAGAAACCGCTTCGAGGAATTAGGAACCTACGATCGGTTTTGACTTTAGATGGAAATTACTCACCTGCAAGTTAATTATTCAGGAGTTACATCTTGAAAGCTGGGCTCTTGACGGTGTGACGCTCGCTGACTATTTCATCTGTTTAGGATTGGTTGTGTGATTTAATAGTAACTGATGTAACTCATTTTTTCTACATAGTTACAAAATGAACTATAGAATGGCATGGATATTAGCAACTACTTGTTTCTTTAAAACCCTAAGGTGTGTCACTCCCTCCCAAACTAAATGTGTTTGGTAACCAGACTTTAGTATAACAAGCTCTTTGCAGGGCTGTTCATTAGAGTGAAAATTGGGAGCCTTCTGTATATTTTTTGAGAAGCAGGATATTCAACATTCAACATTCTTTGACTTTCAGTCATAAGGAACTGTTGCAGTAAAATGCTAATGTGTTATAATGATTTATGCTATATGTAAAGATATGTAAAGATTTTACTAACATAGTTTAGGGTTTCCTCAGGTAGTCTAATGTTGTTTAAGCTACACAGCTGCTTCTGACTGCCTCTGAAATCAAGCTCTCTCTCTATCCCTCCCAGGTCTTCCCCTGCACAGCGTGAGGCAGAAAAGAACTTCGCCGGTTGATACTCTACTATTGCCCACAACCTGTAAAAACAAAACAGGTCATTATCTGGTCATTTTAGTATAGACTTTAAAGTAAAGTATTATTTAAGGGTCCTCAGCACTAGCACGAATCTCCTTAGGCTTACCCAAACAAAAAATCCAAGCTTGTTTGCATATACTCCACTTAAACTACAGAACACACTCTAAAACTAAGGCAAACAGCTATAAAATTTTAAAAACAAGCTCCCAAAGCATAGGAATTGAACCTGATGTTTGTTTAGATGAAATTACTCACCTGCAAGTTAATTATTCAGGAGTTACATCTTGAAACCTGGGCTCTTGTGGCTTAGTGTAAACTCCACCCCTTCGACTGTTAATTGTATTTAAGTTGAATTGTGTGATTTAATAGTAACTGATGTAACTCTTTTTTAATACATAGTTACATAATGCACTATTGAATGGCATGAATATTGTAGCTACTTGTTTCTTTAAAGCTAAGTTGTGTCTCTAAAGCTAAATGTGTTTGGTAACCAGACTTTAGTTTGACAAGCTCTTTGCAGGGCTGTTCATTAGAGTGAAAATTGGGAGCCTTCTGTATATTTTTTGAGAAGCAGGATATTCAACATTCAACATTCTTTGACTCTCAGTCATAAGGCACTGTTGCAGTAAAATGCTAATGTGTTATAATGATTTATGCTATATGTAAAGATATGTAAAGATTTTACTAACATAGTTTAGGGTTTCCTCTGGTAGTCTAATGTTGTTTAAGCTACACAGCTGCTTCTGATTGCTTCTGAAATCAAGCTCTCTCGCTGTCCCTCCCAGGTCTTCCCCTGCACAGCATGAGGCAGAAAAGAACTTTGCCCTTTTCGAGCGACTACTCTACTATTGCCCACAACCTGTAAAAACAAAACAGGTCATTATCTGGTCATTTTAGTATAGACAGAAAGTTTTTATTCAGCACTACACATCCACTTAAAACAAAATCCAAGCTGTATGCATAATCACTTACCTTAGAACACACTCTAGCTTAACCAAACAAAAATAAACTTGTTTATAATCACTTAAAGTCAAAACACTTAAGGAATAGCAACTAGCTTAATTTTAAATTACTCCCAAACAAGAATTATTGAGTTACTCTTAAACCTGCTCTGTGTTAATGTAAACTCACTTGAAACTGTTAAATGTATTTAAGTTGAATTTGCTAATTAATGTAACTTTTACTCATATTATAAACTATTGAAAGCATGATTATGCTTTTTTAAACAGTTGTGTTAAGCTAATGTTTGTTAAGATTTTATTAAGGATTTTGCACGTTAATTAAATGGCTTTGATGGTTTTTGAGAAGTGATATTAACTTAACTTTTTACTTAGTATAAGCATTTGCAGAAATTTAATTGTAATTTTGTGTATATGTAAAGAATGTAAAGTTTATAAATATTTAGGGTTTATTGGAAGTTGTTTTTAGTACGCTGCTTCTGAGCCTTGAAATAACCTCTTTTTTACGATTACCTTAACACTAGGCAAATCATTCCTTTCGAGAATCTAATTGCCTAACTTTAAGCACATCAGTCTTGAGATCCTTTATAACTTAATTAACGTTCATTTAAGGTCCTCAGACTGCACAAAACTCTTAGGCTTCCAAACAAAAACCCAAGCTTTATCCATAACTCCCTTAACTGATACCCTAAATAAGAAACACTCTAAAAGTTAAAACAACTCCCAAACAAAAATTAACTGATTTTTAGATGAATTATACCTGCAAGTTAATTATGATTACATCTTAAAACCTGGCTTGCATATTAAACCTGTCTATTAAATGTATTTAATTATTTGTGATTAAATTAACTATAATTTTTTACAGTTATAATCAATCTTAAGCATGAATATTGTAGTACTTTTTCTTAAATTAATTTTCTCTAAAGCTAATTTGTGTAACCGCTTTAGTATGAAGCTTTTGCAGGCTGTTATTATGAAATTGGGAGCTTTGTATATTTTTTGAAAAGGTATCACTTCAATTCTTTAACTATTCATATAGCTTGTTGCATAAAATCTAAGTTTATAATGATTAATTGTAAATATGTAAAGTTTTGTAACATAGTTAAGGTTTCATCGTAGTTTAAGTTTTAGTACATGTTTAATGCCTCTAAATTAAGTTCTATCCTCCCAGGTCTTCCTTACACTGTGCAGAAAAGACTGCTTTAAGATACTCTTATTGCCACAACCTGAAAGAAAACAGGTCTTAGTTCATTTTAGTATGCTTTAAAGTAAAGTATTTTTAAGGTCACTCAGCATCTTGTCCAACAAAACAACTTGTTTCAATATCAATAAACTTTGAACACTCTAAAACTAAGGCAAACAGTTATAAAATTTAAAACAAGCTCCCAAAGCATAGGAATTTAACCTAATGTTTGTTTAGACTAAATTACTCACCTGCAAGTTAATTATTCAGATACATCTTGAAACCCGTTTCGTGGCTTAGTGTAAACCCCTGCTCTGCGACTGTTGTATTTGTTGAATTGTGATTTAATAGTAACTGATGTAACTCTTTTTGCTGTTAATAGTTACATAATGCACTATAGAATGGCATGAATATTGTAGCTACTTTATCTTTAAAAGCTGTTGTGTAGCTAAATGTGTTTGGTAACCAGACTTTAGTATGACAAGCTCTTTGTGGCTGGTTCATTAGAGTGAAAATTGGAGCCTTCTGTATATTTTTATAAGCAGGATATTCATTATTCAACATTCTTGACTATCAAATGGTAAGGCACTGTTGCAGTAAAATGCTAATGTGTTATAATGATTTATGCTATATGTAAAGATAAGGTAAAGATTTTCCATTAACATAGTTTAGGTTTCCTGTAGTCTAATGTTGTTTGTTACATAGCTGCTTCCTGGATTGCTTGAAATCAAGCCTCTTCATCCTCCCAGGCCCCTGCACAGCATGAGGCAGAAAAGAACTCGGCCTTTCGAGACTACTCTACTATTATTGCCTACAACCTGTAAAAAAGAAACCGGTCATTATCTGGTCATTTTAGTATATACTTTAAAGTAAAGTATTATTTAAGGGTCCTCAGCACTAGCACAAATCTCCTTTAGGCTTACCCAAACAAAAAATCCAAGCTTGTTTGCATATACTCCACTTAAACTTCAGAACACACTCTAAAACTAAGGCAAACAGCTATAAAATTTTAAAAACAAGCTCCCAAAGCATAGGAATTTAACCTAATGTTTGTTTAGACTAAATTACTCACCTGCAAGTTAATTATTCAGGAGTTACATCTTGAAACCTGGGCTCTTGTGGCTTAGTGTAAACCCTGCTCTGCGACTGTTAAATGTATTTAAGTTGAATTGTGTGATTTAATAGTAACTGATGTAACTCTTTTTTGCTACATAGTTACATAATGCACTATAGAATGGCATGAATATTGTAGCTACTTTATTCTTTAAAGCTAAGTTGTGTAGCTAAATGTGTTTGGTAACCAGACTTTAGTATGACAAGCTCTTTGCAGGGCTGTTCATTAGAGTGAAAATTGGGAGCCTTCTGTATATTTTTTGAGAAGCAGGATATTCAATATTCAACATTCTTTGACTATCAGTCATAAGGCACTGTTGCAGTAAAATGCTAATGTGTTATAATGATTTATGCTATATGTAAAGATATGTAAAGATTTTACTAACATAGTTTAGGGTTTCCTTGGGTAGTCTAATGTTGTTTAAGCTACACAGCTGCTTCTGATTGCCTCTGAAATCAAGCTCTCTCTCTATCCCTCCCAGGTCTTCCCCTGCACAGCGTGAGGCAGAAAAGAACTTCCCCTTTTCGGACTTTTACTATTGCCCACAACCTGTAAAAACAAAACAGGTCATTATCTGGTCATTTTAGTGTAGACTTTAAAGTAAAGTATTATTTAAGGGTCCTCAGCACTAGCACAAAACTCCTTAGGCTTACCAAAACAAAAAATCCAAGCTTGTTTGCATATACTCCACTTAAACTACAGAACACACTCTAAAACTAAGGCAAACAGCTATAAAATGTTAAAAACAAGCTCCCAAAGCATAGGAATTGAACCTGATGTTTGTTTAGATGAAATTACTCACCTGCAAGTTAATTATTCAGGAGTTACATCTTGAAACCTGGGCTCTTGTGGCTTAGTGTAAACCCCGCTCCGCGACTGTTAAATGTATTTAAGTTGAATTGTGTGATTTAATAGTAACTGATGTAACTCTTTTTTTTTTTTTTTTTTTTTTTTTTTTTTTTTTTTTTTTTTTTTTTTTTTTTTTTTTTTTTTTTTTTTTTTTTTTTTTTTTTTTTTTTTTTTTTTTTTTTTTTTTTTTTTTTTTTTTTTTTTTTTTTTTTTTTTTTTTTTTTTTTTTTTTTTTTTTTTTTTTTTTTTTTTTTTTTTTTTTTTTTTTTTTTTTTTTTTTTTTTTTTTTTTTTTTTTTTTTTTTTTTTTTTTTTTTTTTTTTTTTTTTTTTTTTTTTTTTTTTTTTTTTTTTTTTTTTTTTTTTTTTTTTTTTTTTTTTTTTTTTTTTTTTTTTTTTTTTTTTTTTTTTTTTTTTTTTTTTTTTTTTTTTTTTTTTTTTTTTTTTTTTTTTTTTTTTTTTTTTTTTTTTTTTTTTTTTTTTTTTTTTTTTTTTTTTTTTTTTTTTTTTTTTTTTTTTTTTTTTTTTTTTTTTTTTTTTTTTTTTTTTTTTTTTTTTTTTTTTTTTTTTTTTTTTTTTTTTTTTTTTTTTTTTTTTTTTTTTTTTTTTTTTTTTTTTTTTTTTTTTTTTTTTTTTTTTTTTTTTTTTTTTTTTTTTTTTTTTTTTTTTTTTTTTTTTTTTTTTTTTAATTTTTTTTAAGTTTTTGGGGTTTTTTAATGTAATTTTAACCTTTTTGTTTTTCAAATTTTAAAAAATTTTGACATTTTTTTTAAAGCTTTGGCTTAAAAAATTTTTGGAACCCTTTAAAAAGGCGGGGGTTTAAAAAAAATTTGATTTTTAAATTTTTTAAAGAATTTAAATTAAATTTTTACCCATTAAGGTGTTGGGGTTTAATTTTTAAAAGTTTTTTTTTAAAAGTTTAAAAACTTTTTTGGGTTTTGGGTTTTTTTTAAAAAAGCTCCTGACGCCCGAAAAATCCTTTTACCCCCTTTCCCCCCCAACCTAAAAAAAAACCCTTTTGCCTTTTTTTTAAAAATAAAAAAAAAATTTCTTTTTTTTAGAAATTTAAAGAAAAAAAACCCCGTTTTCCCAAACCCTTCCCCCAAAAAAAATTTTAAAACTCAAAAAAAAATTAAAAAAACCCAAAACTAAAAACATTTTTAAAAATTAAAAAAATTTTTTTAAAAATTAATTTAATTTTTTGGGTTATAAACCCCTCGGGTTTTTAAATTTTTAAAATTTTTTTTTTGTTTTTTAACTTTTTTGAAATATTAATTGTATAATCATGAATTTTTTAAATAATTTTTTTAAAAAAAATTTTTTACAAATTTTTTTAAAATTTTGGTTTTTTGGGGGAAAATTTGAAAAATTTTTTTGAGGGGTTTTTTAAAAAATTTTTCCTTCTTTTTTGGGCCGGAAAAACCTTTTTTTGTTTTTTATAAGATTTATTTAAAATGTGGGGTTTTAAAAAATTTTTATTTTTGGTTTAAAAATTTTAAAAATTTTTTCCGGGTTTTTTTTTCCCGGCCCCCCCTTTCCCCCCCCCTTTTCCCACACCCCAAAAAAAAAAAATTTTTTAATTTTTTTTTTTTAAAAAAAAATAATTTAATTTTAAAAAATTTTTTAAATCCCTTTTCAAACCCAAAACTAAAAAAAAAAAAAAAAGGGAAAATAAAATTAAAAAGAAAAAAAAGAAATTTTTTTTTTAAAAAAAACCCCCGCTTTTTGGTTTTTTAAAAACCCCCGTTAAATTTTAGAAATTATTTAAATTTTTGGGAAAAATTTTTTTTAAATTTTTTTAATTTATTGAATTTTGAACTTTTTTTAAAAAGTTTTTTAAAAAATTGTTTAAAAACAAATTTTTTTAAACCCCTTTGGGGTTTCTTTAAAGTTTTTTGGTAAAGATTTAAAAAAATTTTTTTCCCCCATATAAATTTTTTGAATTTTTAAAGATTTCATTAAAATTTAATTTTAAAAATTTAAAAAAGGGGAAATTTATTGTTTAGTTTTGGGAAAATTTTTAAATCAAGTTTTTTCCTCAAAATTTTTTACCCCACTTCCCCTCCCAAAAAAATTTTAAAACCCAAAAAACCCCCAAAGGTAAAAAAAAATTTTTTAAAAAACCCTAAAAAAAAACCCAGGTTCCCCAAAAATTTTTCCCCCCAAAAAATTTTTTTTCCCCCCCAAAATTTTAAAACCCTCTACTAAGGCACGTTATAAAAGCTAAGTGATAATGATTTTGTTTAAGATGAAAGTTTACTCAAGTTATTTCGGAGTTAATTTGAAACCGGCTCTGTGCTTGAAACGCTCTCACTAGTTTTAAGTGGAGAAAAGAACTTCGCCCTTTTCGAGCGACTACTCTACTATTGCCCACAACCTGTAAAAAGAAAACAGGTTATTATCTGGTCATTTTAGTATAGACTTTAAAGTAAAGTATTATTTAAGGGTCCTCAGCACTAGCACGAATCTCCTTAGGCTTACCCAAACAAAAAATCCAAGCTTGTTTGCATATACTCCACTTAAACTTCAGAACACACTCTAAAACTAAGGCAAACAGCTATAAAATTTTAAAAACAAGCTCCCAAAGCATAGGAATTGAACCTGATGTTTGTTTAGATGAAATTACTCACCTGCAAGTTAATTATTCAGGAGTTACATCTTGAAACCTGATCTCTTGTCGCTTAGTGTAAACCCCGCTCTTGCGACTGTTAAATGTATTTAAGTTGAATTGTGTGATTTAATAGTAACTGATGTAACTCTTTTTTGCTACATAGTTACATAATGCACTATTGAATGGCATGAATATTGTAGCTACTTGTTTCTTTAAAGCTAAGTTGTGTCTCTAAAGCTAAATGTGTTTGGTAACCAGACTTTAGTATGACAAGCTCTTTGCAGGGCTGTTCATTAGAGTGAAAATTGGGAGCCTTCTGTATATTTTTTGAGAAGCAGGATATTCAACATTCAACATTCTTTGACTCTCAGTCATAAGGCACTGTTGCAGTAAAATGCTAATGTGTTATAATGATTTATGCTATATGTAAAGATATGTAAAGATTTTACTAACATAGTTTAGGGTTTCCTTGGGTAGTCTAATGTTGTTTAAGCTACACAGCTGCTTCTGATTGCCTCTGAAATCAAGCTCTCTCTCTATCCCTCCCAGGTCTTCCCCTGCACAGCATGAGGCAGAAAAGAACTTCGCCCTTTTCGAGCGACTACTCTACTATTGCCCACAACCTGTAAAAACAAAACAGGTCATTATCTGGTCATTTTAGTATAGACTTTAAAGTAAAGTATTATTTAAGGGTCCTCAGCACTAGCACGAATCTCCTTAGGCTTACCCAAACAAAAAATCCAAGCTTGTTTGCATATACTCCACTTAAACTACAGAACACACTCTAAAACTAAGGCAAACAGCTATAAAATTTTAAAAACAAGCTCCCAAAGCATAGGAATTGAACCTGATGTTTGTTTAGATGAAATTACTCACCTGCAAGTTAATTATTCAGGAGTTACATCTTGAAACCTGGGCTCTTGTGGCTTAGTGTAAACCCCGCTCTGCGACTGTTAAATGTATTTAAGTTGAATTGTGTGATTTAATAGTAACTGATGTAACTCTTTTTTGCTACATAGTTACATAATGCACTATTGAATGGCATGAATATTGTAGCTACTTGTTTCTTTAAAGCTAAGTTGTGTCTCTAAAGCTAAATGTGTTTGGTAACCAGACTTTAGTATGACAAGCTCTTTGCAGGGCTGTTCATTAGAGTGAAAATTGGGAGCCTTCTGTATATTTTTTGAGAAGCAGGATATTCAACATTCAACATTCTTTGACTCTCAGTCATAAGGCACTGTTGCAGTAAAATGCTAATGTGTTATAATGATTTATGCTATATGTAAAGATATGTAAAGATTTTACTAACATAGTTTAGGGTTTCCTCTGGTAGTCTAATGTTGTTTAAGCTACACAGCTGCTTCTGACTGCCTCTGAAATCAACCTCTCTCTCTATCCCTCCCAGGTCTTCCCCTGCACAGCATGAGGCAGAAAAGAACTTCGGCCTTTTCGAGCGACTACTCTACTATTGCCCACAACCTGTAAAAACAAAACAGGTCATTATCTGGTCATTTTAGTGTAGACTTTAAAGTAAAGTATTATTTAAGGGTCCTCAGCACTAGCACAAATCTCCTTAGGCTTACCAAAACAAAAAATCCAAGCTTGTTTGCATATACTCCACTTAAACTACAGAATACACTCTAAAACTAAGGCAAACAGCTATAAAATGTTAAAAACAAGCTCCCAAAGCATAGGAATTGAACCTGATGTTTGTTTAGATGAAATTACTCACCTGCAAGTTAATTATTCAGGAGTTACATCTTGAAACCTGGGCTCTTGTGGCTTAGTGTAAACCCCGCTCTGCGACTGTTAAATGTATTTAAGTTGAATTGTGTGATTTAATAGTAACTGATGTAACTCTTTTTTGCTACATAGTTACATAATGCACTATTGAATGGCATGAATATTGTAGCTACTTGTTTCTTTAAAGCTAAGTTGTGTCTCTAAAGCTAAATGTGTTTGGTAACCAGACTTTAGTATGACAAGCTCTTTGCAGGGCTGTTCATTAGAGTGAAAATTGGGAGCCTTCTGTATATTTTTTGAGAAGCAGGATATTCAACATTCAACATTCTTTGACTCTCAGTCATAAGGCACTGTTGCAGTAAAATGCTAATGTGTTATAATGATTTATGCTATATGTAAAGATATGTAAAGATTTTACTAACATAGTTTAGGGTTTCCTCGGGTAGTCTAATGTTGTTTAAGCTACACAGCTGCTTCTGACTGCCTCTGAAATCAAGCTCTCTCTCTATCCCTCCCAGGTCTTCCCCTGCACAGCGTGAGGCAGAAAAGAACTTCGCCGTTTTCGAGCGACTACTCTACTATTGCCCACAACCTGTAAAAACAAAACAGGTCATTATCTGGTCATTTTAGTATAGACTTTAAAGTAAAGTATTATTTAAGGGTCCTCAGCACTAGCACGAATCTCCTTAGGCTTACCCAAACAAAAAATCCAAGCTTGTTTGCATATACTCCACTTAAACAACAGAACACACTCTAAAACTAAGGCAAACAGCTATAAAATTTTAAAAACAAGCTCCCAAAGCATAGGAATTGAACCTGATGTTTGTTTAGATGAAATTACTCACCTGCAAGTTAATTATTCAGGAGTTACATCTTGAAACCTGGGCTCTTGTGGCTTAGTGTAAACCCCGCTCTGTGACTGTTAAATGTATTTAAGTTGAATTGTGTGATTTAATAGTAACTGATGTAACTCTTTTTTGCTACATAGTTACATAATGCACTATTGAATGGCATGAATATTGTAGCTACTTGTTTCTTTAAAGCTAAGTTGTGTCTCTAAAGCTAAATGTGTTTGGTAACCAGACTTTAGTATGACAAGCTCTTTGCAGGGCTGTTCATTAGAGTGAAAATTGGGAGCCTTCTGTATATTTTTGAGAAGCAGGATATTCAACATTCAACATTCTTTGACTCTCAGTCATAAGGCACTGTTGCAGTAAAATGCTAATGTGTTATAATGATTTATGCTATATGTAAAGATATGTAAAGATTTTACTAACATAGTTTAGGGTTTCCTCGGGTAGTCTAATGTTGTTTAAGCTACACAGCTGCTTCTGACTGCCTCTGAAATCAAGCTCTCTCTCTATCCCTCCCAGGTCTTCCCCTGCACAGCATGAGGCAGAAAAGAACTTCGCCCTTTTCGAGCGACTACTCTACTATTGCCCACAACCTGTAAAAACAAAACAGGTCATTATCTGGTCATTTTAGTATAGACTTTAAAGTAAAGTATTATTTAAGGGTCCTCAGCACTAGCACAAATCTCCTTAGGCTTACCAAAACAAAAAATCCAAGCTTGTTTGCATATACTCCACTTAAACTACAGAACACACTCTAAAACTAAGGCAAACAGCTATAAAATGTTAAAAACAAGCTCCCAAAGCATAGGAATTGAACCTGATGTTTGTTTAGATGAAATTACTCACCTGCAAGTTAATTATTCAGGAGTTACATCTTGAAACCTGGGCTCTTGTGGCTTAGTGTAAACCCCGCTCCGCGACTGTTAAATGTATTTAAGTTGAATTGTGTGATTTAATAGTAACTGATGTAACTCTTTTTTGCTACATAGTTACATAATGCACTATTGAATGGCATGAATATTGTAGCTACTTGTTTCTTTAAAGCTAAGTTGTGTCTCTAAAGCTAAATGTGTTTGGTAACCAGACTTTAGTATGACAAGCTCTTTGCAGGGCTGTTCATTAGAGTGAAAATTGGGAGCCTTCTGTATATTTTTTGAGAAGCAGGATATTCAACATTCAACATTCTTTGACTCTCAGTCATAAGGCACTGTTGCAGTAAAATGCTAATGTGTTATAATGATTTATGCTATATGTAAAGATATGTAAAGATTTTACTAACATAGTTTAGGGTTTCCTCGGGTAGTCTAATGTTGTTTAAGCTACACAGCTGCTTCTGACTGCCTCTGAAATCAAGCTCTCTCTCTATCCCTCCCAGGTCTTCCCCTGCACAGCGTGAGGCAGAAAAGAACTTCGCCCTTTTCGAGCGACTACTCTACTATTGCCCACAACCTGTAAAAACAAAACAGGTCATTATCTGGTCATTTTAGTATAGACTTTAAAGTAAAGTATTATTTAAGGGTCCTCAGCACTAGCACGAATCTCCTTAGGCTTACCAAAACAAAAAATCCAAGCTTGTTTGCATATACTCCACTTAAACTACAGAACACACTCTAAAACTAAGGCAAACAGCTATAAAATGTTAAAAACAAGCTCCCAAAGCATAGGAATTGAACCTGATGTTTGTTTAGATGAAATTACTCACCTGCAAGTTAATTATTCAGGAGTTACATCTTGAAACCTGGGCTCTTGTGGCTTAGTGTAAACCCCGCTCCGCGACTGTTAAATGTATTTAAGTTGAATTGTGTGATTTAATAGTAACTGATGTAACTCTTTTTTGCTACATAGTTACATAATGCACTATTGAATGGCATGAATATTGTAGCTACTTGTTTCTTTAAAGCTAAGTTGTGTCTCTAAAGCTAAATGTGTTTGGTAACCAGACTTTAGTATGACAAGCTCTTTGCAGGGCTGTTCATTAGAGTGAAAATTGGGAGCCTTCTGTATAGTTTTTGAGAAGCAGGATATTCAACATTCAACATTCTTTGACTCTCAGTCATAAGGCCCTGTTGCAGTAAAATGCTAATGTGTTATAATGATTTATGCTATATGTAAAGATATGTAAAGATTTTACTAACATAGTTTAGGGTTTCCTTGGGTAGTCTAATGTTGTTTAAGCTACACAGCTGCTTCTGACTGCCTCTGAAATCAATCTCTCTCTCTATACCTCCCAGGTCTTCCCCTGCACAGCGTGAGGCAGAAAAGAACTTCGCCGTTTTCGAGCGACTACTCTACTATTGCCCACAACCTGTAAAAACAAAACAGGTCATTATCTGGTCATTTTAGTATAGACTTTAAAGTAAAGTATTATTTAAGGGTCCTCAGCACTAGCACGAATCTCCTTAGGCTTACCCAAACAAAAAATCCAAGCTTGTTTGCATATACTCCACTTAAACTACAGAACACACTCTAAAACTAAGGCAAACAGCTATAAAATTTTAAAAACAAGCTCCCAAAGCATAGGAATTGAACCTGATGTTTGTTTAGATGAAATTACTCACCTGCAAGTTAATTATTCAGGAGTTACATCTTGAAACCTGGGCTCTTGTGGCTTAGTGTAAACCCCGCTCTGCGACTGTTAAATGTATTTAAGTTGAATTGTGTGATTTAATAGTAACTGATGTAACTCTTTTTTGCTACATAGTTACATAATGCACTATTGAATGGCATGAATATTGTAGCTACTTGTGTCTTTAAAGCTAAGTTTTGTCTCTAAAGCTAAATGTGTTTGGTTACCAGACCTTAGTATGACAAGCTCTTTGCAGGGCTGTTCATTAGAGTGAAAATTGGGAGCCTTCTGTATATTTTTTGAGAAGCAGGATATTCAACATTCTTTAACTCTCAGTCCTAAGGCCCTGTTGCAGTGAAATGCTAATGTGTTATAATGATTTATGCTATATGTAAAGATATGTAAATATTTTACTAACATAGTTTAGGGTTTCCTCGGGTAGTCTAATGTTGTTTAAGCTACACAGCTGCTTCTAACTGCCTCTGAAATCAAGCTCTCTCTCTATCCCTCCCAGGTCTTCCCCTGCACAGCGTGAGGCAGAAAAGAACTTCGCCCTTTTCGAGCGACTACTCTACTATTGCCCACAACCTGTTAAAACAAAACAGGTCATTATCTGGTCATTTTAGCATAGACTTTAAAGTAAAGTATTATTTAAGGGTCCTCAGCACTAGCACAAATCTCCTTAGGCTTACCAAAACAAAAAATCCAAGCTTGTTTGCATATACTCCACTTAAACTACAGAACACACTCTAAACCTAAGGCAAACAGCTATAAAATGTTAAACACAAGCTCCCAAAGCATAGGAATTGAACTTGATGCTTGTTTAGATGAAATTACTCACCTGCAAGTTAATTATTCGGGAGTTACATCTTGAAACCTGGGCTCTTGTGGCTTAGTGTAAACCCCGCTCTGCGACTGTTAAATGTATTTAAGTTGAATTGTGTGATTTAATAGTAACTGATGTAACTCTTTTTTTGCTACATAGTTACATAATGCACTATTGAATGGCATGAATATTGTAGCTACTTGTTTCTTTAAAGCTAAGTTGTGTCTCTAAAGCTAAATGTGTTTGATAACCAGACTTTAGTATGACAAGCTCTTTGCAGGGCTGTTCATTAGAGTGAAAATTGGGAGCCTTCTGTATATTTTTTGAGAAGCAGGATATTCAACATTCAACATTCTTTGACTCTCAGTCATAAGGCACTGTTGCAGTAAAATGCTAATGTGTTATAATGATTTATGCTATATGTAAAGATATGTAAAGATTTTACTAACATAAGTAATAAACAACACTGCGGCTGATAAGCAAAGAACCTTCCGTACAGCAAAAACGAAGAATGTATAGAAAAAATACAGAAAGTAGCACCACAGGTTAAAATTTAAAAATTTTAAAAACAAGCTCCCAAAGCATAGGAATTGAACCTGATGTTTGTTTAGATGAAATTACTCACCTGCAAGTTAATTATTCAGGAGTTAAATCTTGAAACCTGGGCTCTTGTGGCTTAGTGTAAACCCCACTCCGCGAGCACTCGCTTCGCTCGTGCTCACTCTGCTTTCCGCCCTGCCCCCTATTCCCACCCGCCCCAGTACTCATACTTTTATAACCTCAAACCACTCCCCCTACTGTCCGCTAACTTCCTGTACCTCACTACCGCCCTCTAAGATCAAACGGAATATGACACCACCCAGGAAGCTTATCATACTAACTCTTTTCCCCCTCCTACTTGTCCCTTATCTAGCTACCCTATATGAAACCTGGTCTTACATAGGCTTCCACCACCCAGGCTACCAAACCAACCCCTCCCCCATAATTAACAACAGAGGCCATGACTCAACTCCCTACTCACCCTCCTTGTTAGAACTTGAACGCTCTGTAATTATTAAACCTACCAATATTAGTCCAAATGATAAACATTACTACAAACTTCTACTCAAAGCCCTCAAATTCATTACCACCCTGAATCACAGACTAGCCACAGATGGTGATATCCACCCCAACCCTGGCCCTTCCCATCCACTCAATTCTAATTTCACCCTATCCTCCCCTCCACTTCTCAATCTAAACTCTAGACCCTTTAACTCTCTTCTGACCTGTCATCTAAACATCAGAAGTGTAAACAATAAGATTCACAACCTACATGCCCTTTTAGCTACTTGTTCCCCAGACCTACTATGTCTCATAGAAACCTGGCTTAAACCAAGTACGAAAGACACACAGATAATCCCACCAGGGTATGATATACTAAGAGCAGACCGAATAACTCGTAAAGGTGGCGGTGTAGCCATACTCTACAAAAATACATTACAAATCTCTCTTGCCTCTCCACAACCCCTCCTAACAAACAATGCCGAAATTCTACTTGTAAAACTTCAACCAAACAAACATAAAAGCATAAATATAGCATGTATTTACATCCCCCCAGGCAACAATAATAACAAAACCTTAGAGGACTTTCTCCACTGGCTAACTCAAACTCACCCCCAGGAATCCATAGTGTTAGGTGACTTCAACATCGATTGGAATTCCTTCTCATCTAGCTCCCCATCTAGCAGCATAAATCTACATGGCTTTTCTCAGCTCATATCCACTCCTACCAGACTAGGTAAACCCCAAAACAAAGACAGCATCCTGGACTGGATCCTTACTAATAAAGATCCTGACCAGTACTCAGCAGGTACTCACCCAGAGGACATGAGTGATCACTTACTCACCTATGTTATCAAATTCAAGAAAATCACTCCCCTTCTTACAACCATAAAAAAATCAGGAACAATAATAAATTCAACGCCTCCATTTTTCAAACTGAACTTAAAGCCCACAACTGGACAATACTCAAGACTCTTCCTCTTGAAGAGGCAGTTATCTACTTCAACACCACCTTCCTCAAGATTCTAGATTCCCATGCTCCAATACGGTCCATTAGAACTAAAACCAAAACCGCACCATGGCTCTCTAAGGAAACAAAATCCAAAATCCTATCTAGAAACAAGATGTGGGTCACATGGCGTACCTCTAAAGACCCACACTCCCACCAAACCTTCCGGCAACTTAGAAGTGTAACTAAAAAAATGATCTTAAATTATAAAAAAAACTTCTTCCTCCACCTCCAACACAAACACCTTAATAATCTAAAAAATTCTGGGCAGGCTTAAACAAGCTCCTGCACCCAGGCCAGGCAACCACCCCCACTCCAACAACTTGCAAACAACAGTGCCCTGTAAACATTGCTAACACATTCAATAGTTTCTTCACAGAAACTATACAATCCCTGGCCACACAATTCAAACAAACAACCAGCCCACTCCACTACCCATGCCAGCAGAAAACTACAACTACATCAGATCATCTATTTACCTTCGATCCAGTACCCATATCCTCTATAACATCTCTTCTTAAAAAATTAAAACCCACTAAGCTAGCAGCTGACCTTCTCCCAGCTGAGTTTCTGCAAAAAGCAGCTGAGGCCATTTCCTATCCCGTCTCCATAATCATAAACCGTACCTTGTCAGAAGCCTTCATCCCCTCCATATGGAAAATGTCCCACATTATTCCTCTCCATAAAGGTGGTAGCTCACTAGAGCTAACCAACTATAGACCTATAGCTATACTCTCACCCCTGGCCAAAATTATGGAAAAGTGTGTCCACAAATAACTGATGGAACACCTCACCAAAAATAAAATTCTAGCCAACTCCCAACATGGCTTCAGGCAAAATCACAGTACCACATCAGCCCTACTATCCTTTTCTAATACCATCAATAACTTCAGAAACAATAATAAACTATCATCTGCTCTTTTCTTAGACCTCTCCAAGGCCTTTGATATGGTGAACCACATTCAACTCCTCCATACATTAAAAAAAACTATCACTCAGCAATTCCACGCTGAAATGGTTCCAGTCCTACCTGTCCAATAGGCAACAGGCTGTTCTATGGCAGGACAAATTATCCACATGCTTACCTGTTACACTTGGAGTTCCCCAAGGATCTATTCTTGGCCCTCTTCTCTTCACCATCTTTGTTAATGACCTGCCCACAATCACCCCCCATGCCACATGCATTCAATATGCAGATGATTCGACCATCATCAGCACTGCCTCCAACCTGGCAGACCTCACTGCTTCAACCCAAGACACCTTCAACCTAATAGAAAAATGGTTCTCAAGTCATCAACTAGTTCTCAACCCCAACAAAACAAAACTACTTACTTTCTCACCCACTAACAAGACTCTTCCCCGCACCTTCTCTATTACATCCTCCAATGGAATCACTATATCACCAGAAGCTCACGCAAAGCTATTAGGTGTTACCATTGATAACTCCCTTAAATTTGACACCCATTTCAATCTAACCATCAAAACCATCAATAAAAAGCTTGGCTCTCTCTATAAAGTAAAACACTTTCTCACTCCTCACGCTAAAATTACAATTGCCAGCACACACCTACTATCAACTCTTTTCTATGCCTCTCCCCTTTTTACAAACCTAAACAAGACAACCCTTAACAAACTTGCTTCTTGTTACAATCACATAGCTAGATTTGCCACAAATTCCACCTTTAGAACGCACCACTGCACTAACTTGAAGCAACTAGGGTGGTTAGAGTTTTCCCCTCAACTCCATTTCAACCAACTCAAAACGGCTCACCAGATACTGTATCACCCAGAGAAAACACCAGCTCTGAAAAACAACATTCACCCCTATATTAACCTGCAATCTTTACGCTCCTCCAATAAGACCTTAGCTCAAACTACCAAAGTCAATAATTCTGCTGGGGATTCTCTATTCTCAAACTTTGTAGGTAAAATGTGGAACTCCCTACCGACCATGCTCACCTCAGAACCTTCACTCCTACAATTCAAAAAAAAAGCTTAAACCCCATCTCAATACTCTCTGGCAATGTCCCTGTTCCAAACCTGATTAACCACTATCATTTACCCTTCTCTTACCTCACTATCCTTAACTGCTTTCTAACAAGGCGCCTCATCTTTGTAACTGACCTATGTTTTTTTTTTTATATGCTGCTGTTATTTTTTTCCCAAGATGTAATGTATCTTTATATTGTATTTAGAACTCAACTATCTTCCTTTTTTTGCATTAATAATGTTCATATGTCTGTTATGTACCTGGAGCTTTTCTCCCCGGGTCTCCACTGAAAATGGACATGTATCCAGTCGGACTCTCCCGGTTAACAAATGTAAAATAAATAAATAATAAATAAATATATGTGTATATATATATATGTATGTATATATATACATATATATATATATATATATATATATATATATATATATATATATGGGTCTACTTTAATTTACCAAAATTGCAGTTGACCGACACGCGGAAGAGGGAGACGAAATGACCGACAGGTAAGTTTACCGACAAGGTGATGTGCCGAAATCGCAGTTGACCGACACGCGGAAGAGGGAGACGAAATGACCGACAGGTAAGTTTACTGAAAAGGTGATGTGCAGACAGCGGATAGAGCGACAAGGGTAACGTGTGAGCACGTCTCGGTAAGTGTGCGATTGTGACGGAGTTAGGAGCGGTCAGGTAAGTGTGCGTTGTTGTGGGATTTTGGGTTAGGGTGTGGGATAGGTGAGTGTGTGGTAGTGTCGGAGGTAGGGAGGTAGGGTTTGGGTAAGGTAAGTGTGTGATAGTGACGGAGTTTAGTTTAGGGTGGGTTAAGTGAGTTAGGGTTAGGGTGCAGGTAGGGTGAATGTGCGATAGTGACGGGCATTTTGTTTTTGGGTGGGTTAAGTGAGTTAGGGTTAGGGTGCAGGTAGGGTAAGTGTGCGGTAGTGTCGGACCTTAGGGTTAGGGGTGGGTTAAGTGAGTTAGGGTTAGGGTGCAGGTAGGGTGAGTGTGCGGTAGTGTCGGACCTTAGTGTTAGGGTTTGGGTTAGGGCTAGTGGATATGCGATGTAGTGTAATGTGTAGTTTACGTTTAGTGTGTCGGTGCAATGGTGTTCGGTGTTTTGCGTTGTCGGTATTGTGTGTTGTCGGTTATTTGGTGTCGGTGGTTTGTGTGTCGGTGAACTGGCGTGTCGGTGTTCTAAAGTAGACCCATATATATATATATATATATATATATATATATATATATATATATATATATATATATAGATATAGATATAGAGAGAGAGAGAGAGAGAGAGAGAGAGAGAGAGAGACAGAGGGAGAGAGAGAGAGAGGGGGTGGGACAGAGAGAGAGAGATAGTCATATACAGACATATCTGTAGACAGTCAGATCTGTCTGTATATGTATATGTATCTACATATATCTATATATGTATGTGTGTATTACATATATATGTATGTACAGATTCTATCTATCTATATATGTCTATGTATTTCTACATCCTTCTCTATCTATGTATACATATATGCATATTATATATATGTATATATATATATATATATATATATATATATATATATATATATATATATGGTTTACTATTGAATGTGCGAATGCACTTCATTCGAACGGCGACCTCATCGGCGTGTTTGCGTGAACCGAAACTGCGAAAACTGTTCGCTAGCGAACCGAAACTGCGAAAACTTCGACGATCAACATTACCGGCCGTGCAACACCTCCACACCCATGCTACCATGGGTTGGATAGGGGCGAGGTTTTGCCGTTCGCACATCTGGGAGTCGGTGTAGTGGCAATTGCAGTTCCGCATTCGTGCAAGATGAGTTGCACATGTCGGGATTGACATTTCAATAGTAAACCATATATATATATATATATATATATATATATATATATATATATAAATATATACATACATATCTCGATATACATACGTATACAAATGATAGATGTATATATAAACCTTTTTATTTACACATATGTATACACACACTAATGTACTGATGAACATCCATTACTGTACAACCTACATTGTACATTGCACTACAACCTACACTGATATGTGCACATAGTTACCTTCACATACATATGTATGTACTTCCTTCACTGACAGTTGCAGTATGTCCCCTGCCCTATGCACATCTTCATATACATAGATACAGACCAATAACACATATGGAGGGTTCACAGTATGTAGACTATTATATTATTACTTTACATTACCTGTGTTTGTTACAGCTGGTTGCATTGGCTTTCTGATAGTTGGCCTGCTTCTGCTTCTCTTGCCAGCTTCAGTTTGCCTTGGCAGTGTCAGGTTGTGATGACAACTTGTTTGTTTTGTTGTTATATATTTTCTTTCTTCTCTCTCTCTCTCTCTCTCTCTCTCTCTGTGTGTCTCTACCTCCAGAGGGTGCAATGAAAGTATTGCATGTGTGGACTGGGAGTACAGGATGCTTTTGTAGGTATCTGCACATGTCCATGTGATGGCCTCTGCACCAATTGTTAGCCAGCATTTACTAATTGCATGCAGCCTGTTGCGTAGTGATTGCAGTTCTCACTGTGATTTCAGGACAGTACTATAAAAAGGTTTGTTAGGTAGGTGTAGCCCTTTCAGATTATCAGCATGAGGAACATGTTGGTATGCTGTGGACACTGGTCTGTGAGTGTAATGGTTGGTATGTCTCTTATATTTCAGGCTGTGTTGTAGACACTGCAATGCATGTTGTACTGTAACCTGAGTATTCCTTCCTCCAGTTTTCTCTTCTCAGTGTGTATGTAAACTGACACCTAAGACTAGTAATACTGTGTATATGGGGGTGTGTGCTTTCCTGTGGGACTTGTGGTGTAACTGGTATATAGCAGTGGCTATTGCAATTTGTTGCTATGGCTTCAATATTTGCCCTTTACATTCACTCCTTGTATGCCTGCTAGGTGTGTTTACTGTAATGTGTTGCTATGGCTTTCCTATTTTCCATTTACATTCACAGCTTGTAATGCTTGCTATATTTTATTTGAGCAGCAATTCCCTATGTGTTTGTTGTGGCAGGGTGGTACTGCATGCAGTGTGGTCTGGCCATGGTGTGGGCCTTGACATTTAGAAGGGTATTTAATTATGCTGCTGAGCAGGCCTCAGATACTCTCAGGTGCATCTTTTATCAGCCTCATGGAATGGTACATATCAGTGGGATACACCCATGAAATTTTCTGATATTCTGCAGTTGTGACTGTGGGTTATTTTGAACATATGTATTACTACACCTTTTGTGACGTGCAAGTGGTGCATACTTTCAGTAATTCATAGTTACCATAGCATGTGTTGTAGCACCTTTCTGCCTACTGTTAGTACATTTCACAGGGAGTCAGTGGGGCACAGTTAACATTTGTTTTCAAATCAGGGATATCCCTGTAACTCAGTCACAGTTGCTATGTCTGGGCTCTTAACTATTAAACTATGGCAGTGTTTATCCTGCTCTGAGTATGTGTGTGGCTTGCAAGGTGCTACTGTGACATTATTACCTACTAGCTACCAACTAGCATGGATGTTTCTCTTCACACACTAATATTTTACAAATCCACTAGATTTGACAGTAAATATACATGACATGCTTTGTGTACTAGACTTCCTATATTCCCTTTACATTCATTCCTACTATTTTATGATATATTTCTTTCAGCACAATGTTCTTGTATAGCAGTCATGGCTTAGTGGTAAGTCATGCAGACTACTGTTTCCAAGGTCCTGGATTCAAGACTGACAGCGGGATTTTATTTTGCTTCTGAGCAGACTACAGGCCTTGTCATTCAGAGTGGCTAAGGCACTTTTAAGCAGTTGTAAGCGGGTTAGCGCTGGTTTGCACGGAGCTCATGCATGCGCACTGTCACTTAGCTTCGCGCACACATGCTTAGCTAAGCGCACACAAGCGCACACCCACTTACAACTGCTTCAAAGTGCTTACTCTCACGCACACCCGCACTAATTTCTTTGAAAGAAAAGAAAATGGAGAGATAGAAAAGTGGTGAAAAAGGGGGCACAAAGAGGGTAGGACAGTAGGAAAACAAGGTCAGGATTTGCTGGAAGGATGTAGGATAGGCCCATAGCTGCCCATTTCTTTATCAACAACAGCTGTGCATATGTGTGTAATTTGGTGTGAAATTTGAAACCTTCCACCCCTGAGAGAGGGGTGAGGACAACAATATTTGTTGTACAGCCAATTGTAATTGCCAGTTTACATGTCCAGCAGACATGTCTGCGAAATGGGCAGCTATGTATGGGGCGTAATTTTTTTGTGGGAACAAAGTGCCTTTTTTTTTTTCAGGTGAGAGTGGAATGTCAGGTACAGGAAGTAGGTGTAGTTGGGGAGGTAGGTAGAGGATGTTAACAGACAAGACAAATAAGCCGCATACAGGGGTGGTGTATGACACGTGGGGGGGAACACAATTGACGGGGATGGATGTTTGGATATCTCGAGCCCATGAGCCCACAGATGGCAACAGTGGAACTGAGATCCCCACCCATGGGCAGTTGCCACTGTGCCTTCACTGCCCAGGATGGGGCTCTGCTGGGGGCTGTGTAGGATGGGCAGCAGGCACGCCCATGAGTTGTGCCACCCATGCCTCAAGCTGGCGTAGGGGCTCAAGCACAGAATGCCTGATCTCCATACGCACCACAGTCCGGACACTACGAAGGGTGAGTGGATGGTCTCCTCCGGCCACACTTGCAGAGGGGGGACGAGCCCCATCCCCTGCAGTGCTTCCACCCAAAGGTGGCGCAGGGCCACCGGAGGAGGGTCCGGCCTGGGCACTAGTGCCAGGTGCACTCTCCAGCTGAGGAGGGAGAGGTAGGTCCGCTGGAACCCGCCTTCCCTGTCGTCCTATGTTTTTCATTATTTTACGACAGTTTGGGTTAGTAACAAACAATACCATTCACAATTAGTTGTAACAGCATGCATTAGTATTCCCATTAACCAAACACCCATAAATTCAAGACATTGAACAGCAAGCATAACACATGCATAATTTGAACAACAGTACACAATCCAACAGCATGCAGGGTTGATTGATGGCAACAGGCCATCAGGTTTGGATGTATGAACAGGGCACATGCATCAATGTACATGCAAATATGTATGAACCAACAGGACAAATGTCCAGGGGAATTAATTGTGAATACACATACCCATTTCATGTGGAATGGATTATGTGTGGTTATAGGATAGGGTGAATAAATATTTCATTAACAGCTTCAAATACCTATACATATGCTGACTACAGTTTCCTATGTGTAAACTTAGGCATGTTGGTGATGGGAATGTTACTGCTACTTTAATATACATTGCATTTTTATTCATACACATTCATATCTGGCTCTGTTCAGCTACAGCATCCTGCTACATTTGATTTATATGGCTTTAGACAACTGTGGATGTTTGGTATTTCATACAACCATACTATCTGCATATTGCAAAGGTACAGCAACATATCCAAATTGTGGGACGAACATTCCAGCTTCAGTACTTTATTGCACACATTTCACTCTTTGGTTGTGCCTGTCACATTCATTTCATTCTGTACTGACTGCAGTATACTTTATTCAGGCGTTATTACAACTTTATTGGTGGATTCATACCTCTTTCTCACACTCTCACTTGTTTTATTTTTACAATTCAGGATGGTACTTAATTCTAGGCTTTATTGACATGTTTTACTTGGTTACAACAATCCTTTCCAACAGTTTCACTTGTGTCATGTTTCAGATTTTAAACGGGGATATATTTCATACATGTGTTGTACTCAGCTTGTGTAGCTGCAATTTACAGCCTGCTGCAGGTTATGTACTATTACATTACAGGTGGAACATCTTTATTTCAGACTTGTTTCATTTTTATTTTTGGATTACAGGCTGCATCACACTTATGTAATCACACAGTACTAGCAAAATCTCTCTTACACTGTTACTTGAACTTTTTATTAATAAGTGACTACACTGCACTCTTTTGCAAGCTGTCATACTTATATTTTTTAACATTTACAGGGAGAGAATTACTAACCTGCCTGGTGGCGCAATCACACAAGCCTATCGGCATAGGCTCGACGATTCATGGAACGGACACTTGCAGCTATAATATAAATGAAGTAATATTGGAATACACATCTCCATAATATCAGCTAGGTTAATTTCTTACATAAATAATTACATGTAACTTACTCAGTAGTGGGGCATTGGGCATTTGCCAGGCCTCCTGGATCCAGTGGTTCAGTTGGTCCTGCTTCCGTCTCTTCAGGTCCGCATGGTGGTGATGGACCTGTTCACCAGTCCTTGGTATTCCTGTGGCACTGGTGAGATCATGTGCCAACCGGTCCCATGCCTCAGCCTTGTATGCTCCCCACAGGACCTGACCCTGCATGAGTTGGGCCTCATGATCATAGACGAGGAGCCAAACCATATATTTGGACTCCTCAACACCCCACCTCTGTGCTCGGAAACAACTACCCTCTCCTACACCTGCCATCCTGACTGCAAATTGATTCCACAATCAGTTATGCTGTGTATTCCCACCTATGGGGCTTATATATGCTGTTTTTCCTGCACTTATCTGTGATTGGCCATTTTGGAAATGTATCAGCTTCACAAAACCTGCTTTGTCATGCTTCTCTTTCCATTCATTCCTATATATATGCTAATACTGCATTTCTAAGAGCAACTGTTGTGGCTTAGTGGTTTACTACTTTGACAATGGTGCATGGTATCCTGAGTTCGAGCCTGGCCATTGCTTTTTTTTTTATTTTATGACTGTCTACACAAGCTAGGAGGTGTGTCTGTGTAAAGGCAGTTTTGAGACAGCTTGCTCAACATTGCATGCCGGTTATCTTGTTGGCACGGTGCGCAGCTCCGCGCAAACGGGTTATGCTGGTTTACGCGTCATTTGGCTGTCAGCATGCATATTACACTCAGCTCAGCTATGGGCACACAGTTTCAGCATGTTACAACACTGCACAACCCCGGGCACTCATTTTACACCTGTTAAACCACTGCTCACCTACGGGCAGATATACTCAGCTTGTTAGAGCGTAGCTCAGCTATAGGCACTTCTGACATTTTTTTTTTTTTATTATCTCACATTTCTTCAAAATACATGGCCCATTTCATTACATTTTACAAAAAATATAATTTTATATATGTACATGTATGTCAGGGAATTGTTTTGTGCTTATTTCACTAGAATAAAAATTGATGTTGTCGGGGCTCGAACCATGACTGCCTCCTCTTCAGCCGACGTCTCTACCGCTATGCTATTGCTTCTTGGCTTACTTTGCATATTTAGATCTTTTATGCTTTTCCACTGACTGCTAACTGTGGCTAAGCGACGGGCACGCCCGCGCAAACGAGTGCAATTACGGGCAAACATCTTTAAAACCTATAAAAAAATATATAACATGTTAATTTTTACATTTTATGTTTATAGTGTGTGGGGGCATGTGTTGTGTTTGTTGACATTTACGCGGACTCTCTCATGGGGGTTTACTTTCGGGACTGTTCCTCTTCTGGGGGGTGTCCGTTTGCAGGACTCGCCCTGTGGACACACCCCCTACTTTCTTACACGGACCGTGTTAGCCTTGGGTGTGAGTCAGCATGCCCTCATGAATATGCATGGCATGCTGACGTCACACCGTTTAACTGCAGCCTCCATGTAAGACTTGTAACTCTTACACGGAGGCTTTGTGAATCCTGCCCTGTATCTTTTTCGGGTATATTTAATTGTCACATTGTTTCTTTAAGCCAGCACAGTTCTTGACCATGTAACTGTTGCCGGGTCTATATAAACAGTTTAAATGTTTGCTTTAATTGTCTGATGAAGTCTTGATATCTAAGATGAAAATGCTTACCTTTTACTGAATAAAGCTGTTTTAGGATACCGCTGTGTATTTTTTATATTTCTCAGTTTGGTGCAAGTTGTTTTGTGATTTATTAATAAAGTTTAAAAAAGTTATCTATCCTAAGTATTATGAGTTAAGGACTTTGAATCTACTATAAGTTGAGTGAATAAAGTCTACCAACAGATTAAATAATATAGATTGAGGACTACAAGTTAAAATGTGGAAGAAACAAAAAAACACTATGACTCAAGGACATAAGATCTGCCCTCTAGGTTACAATAACAAATGACCAGCACCAAGATTGAATTACATTTGGTCATGCTGTAAACTGCAATGACCATATCCCATCACTGTGGTGAAAGGACATGTGGGCTTGTACTATAAGTAACAATGACAAAACCCCAGGAATGTGATTTAAGGGTCTAGGGTTTGCATCATAAGTTACAAGATGTAGAGCCCAGCATTGTAATTTCAGGACATAGGTGCATATCATGTGCAAATGGAACAAAGGATATGATGTATGTAGTCTGTACCTTTAGTGATAGTGAACAAATCCCAGCAGTGTAATTCAAGGATATGTGGAACACCCAATAAGATATAATGACTAAAGGCCATCATGTTTAGGAACTTGGTGATGGTGTCCCAATCTTCTGAAAGTTAGTAAAGGAAATTTGTGGATTTCACAGAAGTTCTATTGTAGCTTACAGTACCATCAGAGTAAATGGACAGACTCAGATCATTGGAAAAGTAACACATATGATAGACCGGAATGTGCAGTACATTCTCAGTAGAAGCCTAACTAAGTATACATGGCTTGCAACTTCTCCAACCTACTCCCAATTCCAGATGCTCTCCACCCCTTAATTTCTCCCAATGTCACTTTGTCTATTGCATAGCCCTTCCTAAATTCCACACACTAATCCCATGCACAGCCACAGCTCTACTAGGGTCTATATTATATGCTCAAAGTTTTAAAACTTCGACACTCATACGATCAACACCATATAAGCAAAGTTTTAAAACATCAAACATATAATAAAAATAAACAAAAACAAAAAACCTACCTGAATGCTCTGAGCAGGGGAGCAAGGCCCCCCTGCACCCTCTGCACCCCATGCTACTTAAATATACCAACTCCGAGATCACACTACAGTGAAGTAAAGGGAAATATTCCCTACAGTGATCTCTGTTGAAGCTTGCAAGCTTTCAAAAGTTTGCTCATATGGTGTCAACCATATAAGGCTCGACCTTTTGAATGTTCATGTTTCTGATATAGATCACTCTTCTAGACCTGATCGCTTATCTCTGTTCTCACACTCTTCTTATTCACTCCTCTTCTACATTTACCCCAACTGCTACCTCTATCACTTCTAGTCCTTCTCACCCCACTTCATGCCTGCACTCCTGTTACCAGCCTTCCTAAGACATGTCACTGACTCTAACCACTAATATACATGTCAAGATTCTGCAATCATAATATCAAACAACAAAGCACTCTGCACATCTTATACATTGAGTTCCCTTAGTTTGCTAATGAATTCCTTTCCTAAAGTCTCATTTTCTCTTTTTCATTGAATATCTCTTGGACACATCAAACAAAACTGTAACAACTCCTGCCCAGTTCTTGCATTTTCTCTAAAGACTGGGGTTTTTAATACTACCACCAAAATAATGTCTCAAAGAAGCATGGTATCTCTTTTTTTTAACTCAAATGAATTGTTTATACTTTGTATGACATTTTTTCTCTGCCTGTTAGACCACTAAATGGAATCTACACTGCAAATGAGTTAGACTCATAAAGTCATATCTATATACATGTATATAGGTTCTATATTGAAATGTTAAGAATCACAAATATGAAGTTTCAATGTACTGTACACATCACATCAGATCATGAGTTGTAGTCAAAAGTAGCAAACTGGGTGATTCTTGGGGTTGGTGAGTTTGCACTTTCCCTGAGATTTGTGTGATCTTGGATTTAGCATGTAAAATTACCAGGGGGGTTGGTGGGATCAACCCACACGCACACATATGAGGTGCAGGGGGGCCTGCCCCTGCAAAAAATAATGTTTTCTTTTATTTTTTCCTTTTTCTGTTTTTGCGTGCAGCAAGAATCATGGTCAGCAAAACATATGAGTGTATCAACGTTCATAATTTTGATAATTTTTTGTTGACATTATGCATGTTGACATTTAAGCTGTTTGACTAAGTTAAATAAATACACACACACACACACACACACACACACACACACACACACACACACATATATATATATATATATATATATATATATATATATATATACATATATATATATATATTTGTGTGTGTATGTATAGATTTATATTTTTATATGCTTGTTAATATTCATGTCATCTCCAAATATATGCACACTGTTTAAATATCATGTACTCTGTAAATACTTGTATATTGGTTGCACTCTGTCATTCTATGTGTAATCTTGATAATTTTTGTAAAATATCTAAGGATCTTTTCTGCCTTGGCCTCTGTTGAAAAGGGGACTTAACTATACCTGCTAATACTTTTTGAGTAAACAAAGGCAAAATCAATAAATAAATAAATAAACCAATAATGAAGATTCACAAAATATATTGTGTTTTCATTAAGGACTTGTTACCAACTGTGCATTTAAAAACAAACAGTTTTCAATTCATATTTTGCTTCATTTCTTCTGCACATTTTAGCAATTCTGGTACCTCCCATGGTTATGGACACAGAAACCTTTGAAGGTCAAGCACTGGAGACAATGGAAAATCTTCAGAGTATAAATATTTGAAAAGCGATTACATTTTGGATGGTTCATATGAATAAGGGTGGGTGAGACTACATAGATGATTATTAGATCTGTAATACAGGGAGACAAGAGAGGAGATATATGGAGTTATGAAGGGCTTCTTAAAACCAAATAATGGGAATGGATGACATACTTAGGTGGAACACAGAAGGTGTGATGAAGAATATCTATGGTCTGCTGACAGAATGTTTTATAAAACACTTAGGAAGGATTCCTGTCAGGAAGACATATGTCAGGATATAATGTCCGGTTTGACAGCTGTGAAATTTTATGAAACAGAATAGGTTCTTTGGTTTAAATATTTAGCATACAATCTACTAGCCTTCATAAATGCAAGAACCTTGATTATACTAACCCACTGTTTATATTTACTAATATATACATATATGTATATATATATATATATAGAGAGAGAGAGAGAGAGAGAGAGAATGAGAGAGATATAATTCTAAACTTCTGATAGTCAGAAGACAAATGCCCCATAATCTTGGAAGTTGCTATGCAGTGGCTACCAATTCTTTTATCATTGCTAATTGTTTTTATTATTCAATTTCCCTATATGGTGCTTGTTCTCATTGTAGTACACTGCAATAAATGATATTTAGTAGAACTGGAACAGATAGAAAATTGTTCAGATTATCAACTTTTGATTTTTCTAGTAGGAAATCATAGCTTTTCATCCCATGAGGTAGCTTGTCTAAAGACTGGAAAATGAGTACTGAACTCATAGATGAGTTAGATCAGTGAGGTAAATAGTAGAATGACCTCCCTGAAGTAAAAAGACATGCCTGTTAGAATTAGAGGAGCTGTAAAATATGCATAATAGCCAAGGTTTAAAACACTGAAAACATCTTTTTTGATAACATGTTAGTTGTTTTAATGCACATAATGTCAGGTTTTTGTTTATTTATTTTTTATTATTTATTTTAGATTTGATTAACGTGAAAGTCCAACTGGACACAAGTCCTTTTTCAGGGGAGGCCCGGGTAGAAAAGCTCCACATTTAGTAAACATCACATTGAACTCTAGGATGATGATATATTGCAGGATTCACATAATTTATACAATGTCAATAAATACATAACTTACACAAGTACAGAAACAGCATTATGATACAAGAATGGGAGAACACATAGAACAAATCTAATATTTAGCATATAAGATAGATATAGAGCAATACAATGTGTAAAATGTCAGAAATAAAAACAATAAGAATCAAAAACATGAAGAATTCTACAAATTGTGTTTTTATTTTATTGTATTCTCATTGTTCACAATGTTTGTATTTATGTCTATATTTACCAGCATTTAAATTGTTGTCTACCATACTTCCTTTATCTTTAAGGATGTAAACATTCACCCATTGTAATGGACAGGATTCTGGTTTGTCATATGATTGAACCATGCCTCAAACCTCATTCCAACAATTTAACTAAAATAAATATGAAAATTAATACCATGTTTCAGGATAAATAAAATAAATTAACTATGCTAAGATATGTTAAATGCCACAAATTTGAATATTACCAACATGCTAAACTTATAAACACCCTGGTGGTTGTTAACTTAGTATATACTTATGAACCTATACCACAGCAAAATAAATTACCTACAGAAAGTTTTATTGTGTAAGTAACTGGACAGGCTGCATGCAGGCTTGCTTTTGATGCCAGTCTGTACAGTTTGTGTTTTAATCCCAAATTAGTTATTTTAATTAAATATTTAGATGCTGATGCAGAGCTTTGTGTTATAATAGTTTCATTGCAGCTATACCATCATTTGGCTAAGGCATTATATCAACGCCTCATGAGAGTGCTCAATAAACCATCCAGGTTGAGCATTTAATTGGTCATTGTTTGATAAATGTTCTGCTACAGCAAACAAGTTTAAATAAACTAATAAATAAATCCAATGGCTAAGAAACATACCACTCATTCATAGAAAATTGGTGGGAAAGGAATATTCTAAAATTTAAATACTATACATTTTACTTAAAGAACAATAGTTGAAAATAGTTTCTAAAGTTTAACATGCATAATTTGACAGAACTGTAATATTTTTGTATTCTGCTGTCAAAAAATACAAACAGTTTTTTCATAACATTTTTATTGATGTCTTTCTTGGATGATTGTTTTCATACCATTGTTAATTCTGACTTGTTTAATGGTTCTGCTTAGCTGGCATATCTTATTTCCAAGTCAGTACTTAACATGATGGATTATACTGCATATACGAATTAAGGTGTGATGCCCCTGCACTGGCCCAGTAATCAAGGAGCCTCAATCCTCACCACTGGCAACAGTGAGGGACGTACACAATGGGAGGATGACAAGTACACACACAGTAAAGTACAATTTCCCTTAAGAGCACACAGAGATCACAGTCAGTCTGGGGCTGGTTTCTCCCTCTTTCTCCAGATCCCCAATAAGGCTCCCCACTGGCACAGCTATAGGGTTACGATCTCAGTTGAGTGGCCAAGCTAAGACCTCCAGCACCCTCTCTGTGCAATCAGAGATTTGTGTCCTGCCCAAGTATCTCTCTCTCTCTCTCTCTCACACACACACACACACACACACACACACACACACACACACACACACACACACACACACACACACACACACACACACACACACACACACACACACACTTTGAGATTTAATTGATATACAAACCCACAGCCATTCCTGGGAAGGCTGGAACAGGTTTACTAGCTATGCCCCCTTCTGCCCAGACTATAAGGTAGTTATCACTGCCAACACCCAGCTCTTTAACAGCTACTCTAAGGCCCTTACAAAGGGTTACCAATCCTATTGTGTAATGTTACTATTATCCAAATGGTATTGTTGACCAAGCCTTACAAGGCTATTCAGGAGTGGCCTGTACAGTGTTACCAAATATATATGCAAGTATGCTAAGACCTTAAATATTTCTCACAAATATCAGCCATAAAAATAGGTTTAAATATATTTAATAATAAATAATAAGACAATACTCAAACAACACAGTAACTACAGAGTTCAGAATCACAGGAAATATTTTAAAACAATATTGCAGGACAGTCTCAAATAAATATAGAAAACATCTAAACTAATATTTACTATATTCCTGTTTACATCTAAAAGAAATTACTTTATCCCTACTTACTTACTATTAGCAAGGCAAATACAGATGACGATGAGTGGATGTTCTTGCTAGGTCCAAGACAAGATACAAAATGCACTGTTGTTCTTTGAGAGAGTTCTTAAATTACTATCAAACATTACTGCTGCGTCAGCTTGGATGACATCACTCTTTGTAACCTGCCTTCAGTTCCAAGGCTAACAGACACCAACAGAATGTTATCATCTCTGTGTAAGAAGTACATATCTCTTAGATGTGCAGCTGCTAGGAAACAATAAAACCCTTTACATTTTAAACCTAGTAATTAAAATTACTTTCAAGACAATAGGAAAACTTCTAGCTCTAGACATTGGGTCTGCTTGCTGCATTGAAACTGAGAGATAACACAATCATAAAACACTTTGATTCCAACTTATTTTCTTGAAGTTTTGCAAGTTACTCTATTACTTTTCCTTCTCTAGTTACTTTCTACCAATACTTCAGTTCATTTTTTTAAAATTTTCCAGTAAATTCTAGTCTCCTCTTTTCTATTTTCTATATATCTAATTGCAATCTTTTCAATTGGTAAAATCTCCTTTCTCCATTCCATTGTCTACTGTTTCCCACTGAAACTAGGGTATCTAATAGCTGTAGCATAGTCCAGATCCAGGCCTGCTGCTTCTGGAACTATTTGTAGTGGTTTGCCTGTTCTGAGCATGTTTTCCAGGCCATCCTGGATTGGAAGGGTCTTATCTGCACTTTTGTGAGAAAATTGTGTTGATTGGGACCTGACTGGTAAAGAAAGGCCAGTCTAGGGCTTGGAATTAGCATCCTCACTGGTCCTTTTGAAATTTGTTAGAGTTGTTCTCATGTTTTATCTTCTAATATTTAGCCCATGCATCTCAGCAGGTTTCTGCTTGTTTGTACCAAGCTGAACTGACTTGGGTAACCAGCAACAATGCTGAGCTGAGATACCAGATGACTAGAGGCTTCTGAGCTTCCAAAAAAACATAGGTTGCCTGTTTTTTGCTTATTTATACTATTTACTGCACTTGTTTATTGTCTGCTGCCTGCTTTTATACTGTATTTATTTAATGTGTACTAAACTACACAGTTATACTGCAAATTCCTGCTACACTGTGCTTGCAAAATCAACTTTTATTGGTAATTTTACTGTTTAGCAAGCTTTTTTGTTGTTTCCACTGTTTGTTAAGTATTGACTGGTATTTTTTCATTGTTTTAAAGCTATCTGTTCTGCCTGCTCTGGTTTTCCACCAAGCAGTACTTATTTAGCTGACCTCTGAACTGTTTAAATCATTCTTTAGAGCACCCTGGCTGATTTTCTGCTGTTTTATAGGTTCATAGGTTCATACTAGGCTATCTGCCCTAGGGCATTTATAAGCCTAGCCAGAGTGTGTGTGACTTTCACCACCCCTTAGGATGAGAATACTATACCCATTAGTTTGCTGTGCCTCTGTCCAGCAGTGACACAGAGATGATTCACGGGGTAAACCTACAATCTCCCATCCACTCGTCAAGATTTCTCTTGAACAGAGTCAGTGAGGGGTTCTGCCTCACATGGACTGGGATTCTGTTCCATAGTGTAGGGAGTCTCTGGGTGATGAATCTGTCCCTCCAGCACGTCCTATTTATATCCGTGTTGAGGTTTAAGTCTCTTGCTCTCGTGGCTCTGGTGGATTTGGATTTTTTGAGGTGGAGCATGTCCATTAATTCCGGGTTGGACATGGCCTTGCATGTCAGGCACAGATCACCTCTGAGCAGACGGTATGCAACTGAATAGAGCTGGAGATTCTTTAGTCGGGCATCGTATGACATATGTTTGAGCCCCTTTATCCTTTTGGTGAGGAACTTTTGGGGTCTTTCCAACTGCTGCAGGTGTCAGGTAAGGTACATTCCAAATGGGGCGTTGTACTCAATCATTGGTCTGATAAGTGAAGAGTACAGGGGTACAATGACCTCTCCTGATCTGGATGTGAATCCCTTCATGATCAGGTGGGCAATGTAGAAGGTCTTCCTAACCACTTTGGCAATGTGAGTGTCAAAAGAGAGGTTACTGTCAACTTGGGTCACCAGGTCCCTGATAACTTCTTCCGTGTTTAATGGATTACCACCTATGTGGTAATTAGGGGTTACCTTGTTTTTCCCAAAGGGTATGACTATACATTTTTTGGCATTTAGCTTAAGGCCATGGCTCTGGCACCAGTTATCCATTTCTATGAGACCTCTCTGGAGGATGTCTGTGTCTGATGGAGTGTCAATTATGGTGCCCAGTTTGCAGTCATCTGCAAATTTTGTCAGCCACAATCCCCCTATGTGTGCCTGCACTTCAGAAAAATAAATGCTGAACAAGAGAGGGCCCAGGACTGAGCCCTGTGGGACACTGCTCTTGACCGGCTTAGAGTCTGACATGGCACCAGCAACCCTAATCCTGTGTGTTCTGTCCTTGAGCCAGTTTGCAACCCATCTTGTGACATATGGGTTTACATCTAAGCTGGTGAGCTTTTCTATGATGCCCGAGTGGGGTATTGTGTCGAACGCTTTTGCTAGGTCAAGGTAGGCTGTGTGAACTGCCTTACCCTCATCAATGGCCTTAGTGACTGTTTCGAAAAAGTCGACCAAGTTCAAGAGGCAGGATCTGCCCTTGACAAAGCCAAATTGGGTAGGATCCAGTGTCTGTAGGTCCCCAATGTCTTTATTTATGAGTTCCATTATGATCCTCTCCATAGCTTTGCAGACAAGGCTCGTCAAGCTTATGGGGCGGTAATTTCCAGGGTCAGTAGAAGCACCGCCTTTGTGGAGTGGGACCACAGTTGCCGTACGCCATTCTTTGGGTACGTATCCTGTAGTAAGGCTAAGATTAAACAGCAGCCTTATGTGTGGGTTTAGTTCCTCATTGAGTTCATGTAGCACACAGCCGGGGACACCGTCCGGTCCCATTGATGCTGTGTTTTTTGCTTTAGAGAGAGCAGCTCTCACCTGGGCATCTGAGATGTTTGGGAGGCTAGACTCTGGTGGGATAGATATTTCTCCTTTTGGGGGGGAGGGAGAGGAGAAATTTGCACTGAACCTGTCTGCCAGTATGTTGGCAATGTCTGTGGGTTCAGTGATTTTTTTATCATTTTGGACTAATTCTGAGCATATCTGGGAGTTTCCACCCAGGTTTCTAACATAGCTAAAGAAGGCCTTATGATTGTCTTTTGTGTCATTAGCGATTTTTCTCTCAAAGTTGGCCTTGGATGATTTTATGAGTGATCGTAGTTTTTGCTAGTATTGATCAGAGATGCCTTCCCTTTTAGGGATTTTGCTCTGTCATGTAGTAGCTTTCTCCTCTTGTTGTAGAGTTTGTTTATGGCTGGGGTCCACCAGACCGGCTGCCTGCCTTTGGTGGAAAGGGTCTTGATTTTATTAGGGATTGCTTGATCCATACATTCCTGGAGGTGCTCGTAGAAGGCATTTGTAAGGGTTTCAGCAGCGTGGGTTGTGGTTTCCACTGGCTCGGGGGCCTTGAAGAATACCACTCCAGTCTTAAGAAGTGTGAAGTTTGCTTTTGAGAAGTTCTTCACTGTGGTCATTTTGCTGGGGATGGGGGCGGGATGTGGATCTCCAATGAGATTAATTTATGGTCTGATCTCACCAATGAAGGATATACTTCCGGTGTGGAGCATTTTGTCCCCATGTTTGTGATGATCAGGTCTAGTATATTTTCTCCTCTTGTTGGAATGGTGACTAGTTGTTCCATAGCATTTGAGTTTATGAACTCCAGGAACCTTTGGGCTAGGGTGTTGGGGCTTGAGTAATGTTCCCAGTCTATGTTTGGGTAGTTGAAGTCACCCAATATGATGGTGTTTGGAGAGACATTCATACTCTCCAGTGTCTTCAAGGAAGGCTGTGTGGGTTTCCTGAGTTTGAGAAGGTGGTCTGTAGCATGCTACAAACTGTAGGGCAGTTTTACCTATGGTTAATTGCACCTGGATGGTCTCCGATGCTTTGTGCTTTGCCACTAACCTGGAGTTGTGGGTATCCTTTATGAATATGGATACTCCCCCTCCTTTTGTGGTTCGGTCCGGATTTTGGGGCCGGAACGCATGATATGAGGTATAACCTGATAGTGCTGGGGTGCTCTCAGGAGCCTTGAACCAGGTTTCAGTCACAGCACAGACATCGATGTTCTCCATACTGAGGAGGGCTTCCAGGGCGTACATCTTGAGGTTTAGACTTCTGGCATTGAGCAGTATTGCCCTTAGTTTTTCTCCATTTTTGTTTTCTAGGGCAGTAGGTTTATCATTTGAGCCTTGCCTAAAAAAGGCACTATGGGGGTGGCAAGAGCCTTTGTCAATATCTGGAAGCCCAGGGGTGACAGGTGCAAGCCGTCCCTTGCAAAGCAGCGTGGCTTGTCAAGCATGTCATCCCAGGCAGACAGACATTGGATCCCCTTAGAATGACACCAGTAATTAAGCCAATTATTAAAGCTGATCATTTTGTCTCTGTATTGTGGCATCATTCTTGGTGAGGGTAGGATACTGCTCAGGGTCAGGGTCATACCGGCCTGTGCTACATAATCTGAGAGCTCCTCTATGTCTCTTTTCATGTAGTCCAGGGAGGTACGTCTCAGGTCGTTCACACCAGCATGGACAATGACTGAGTCATACTTGTACTTGCTGTGGAGTGACCTGAGTGCTTGTGTTATGTGGCGGATTCTAGCGCCTGACAGGCAGCTTACTGTGATCTTTTCCTTGTTCAGTTTGGTGAGTGGGACGTCAGTGTGTCTGACTATGGAGTCACCTATAACAAGTGTGTCTGCCATTGTGTTTGGCCTTAAGGGCTGTGACTGTTTAGCACACTGACTTTGAGAACTATGTGTTGCATGTCTTATGTCTTGAGGTGGCAGTTGCTTGGGTGTCTGCTTTGAAGGCCTCTGTAGTTTTGGTAGATTTTTGATCAGTGCCTCCGAGTATGTCTTTGTGTGTTTATGTGTTTGTTTTGCAGTTGTGATAGTTCTATGTGAAACTGGGTTTGTGGTGTGCGTGGTTTCCTTCTCCTCCTGTCTGGTCTTGCCAGTCCTGAGTTGAGAGAGCTCAGCCTCCAGTTTGGCTATATAGTTGCATCTCTCATATGTATTTGTGTTTTGTGGGAGAAGGAGTGGGTTGTCTGTGTACATGAGGCAATTGTAACATTGCCTCAAGATGCCCAGATTCACCAGCTGAACAGGAGAGGACGCTAGCAACTGACCCTTCGACATGCTAGAAAAAGTGAAAAAGTTTGCTGTGTAACTGAGTCAGAAGGGACCTATAGGGAAATGGGTACACAAGGGGATTCTAGGCTAATGTAGTACTTTGTTTAGTATATAAGTACTTTACCTATATAAAAATGCTTTAGGAGCAAGTGCTGAGCTTTTGAGATAGACAATAGACTGTTTAGATTGCAAGTAGAGAAGTTCTAAGGGAAAAATTGAAGAGCAGACTTTACGGAGCCAGAAATAGTTTAACCTTGTTTAACCGGCGCTGCCCGATGGTGCTCTATGGGCAACTCCATGCTAAATCACGCAAAAGCACACTAAAGCAGGCTTTATAAATTACTTTTCAGTGTCTTGCTGCTATTTTTCTGCTGTGGTAAACATTTTGTAATGCTTTCTACTGAAACTAGGGTAGATAGTAACTGTAGCATAATCCAGATCCAGGCCTGCTGCTTCTGGAACTGTTTGTAGTATTTGTTGTGTTCTGAGCAGGTTTTTCAGGACATCTTGGATTGGAAGGGACCTATATGCACTTCTGTGAGAGGTTTGCATGATTGGGACCTGAGTGGTAAAATGGAGACCTGTCTAGGGCTTACAATAAACATCCTCATTGGTCCTCTTGAGTTTTTTTTTTTTTAAGTTTTAGCTTCTGGCATTTAAGCCCTGCACCTGAGCAGGTTTCTACTTAGTTATGCATTTTGCAACTGTGAACTAAAGCCAGACAGTTAAATTCAACACATTTTCCCTTAAAACCAGGCAGAAATAACCATTCACTGAGCTCCCCCATGATTGTTTCTGAAAAGCCAACTCTAGTGGCAACGGTCTTCAACCTGGCATTATGGACAGTTGGGCTACCCTTCTTTCTCCTGCCAACCTTGTTAACGTGGGTCTCTTGAGGCAGTATAACAGTTGCCCCATGTACACAGACAACCCTCTACTAATAACACAGTCTTGTATAGAGTATTTACACCAATAATCTAGAATCCATGCTCTCTCTCTCTCAAAACAGTAACATGGAGAAAGTTGTCAACTCACCCACCACTACATATTCACATAGTACCACTATTCATACACATAGTATGCATCAAACACATAAATCCACATGTGGAGTTTCTCTCAAAAACCTTACCAAAACACCACAGACCTCCAAAACTCAACTCTGTTACGGCAAACACAGTCTCTACAGCACCCATGGTACATAGCAACACCAGTGTCTCACCCATCAAGCCATGAAGGTGTAACACTCAAAAACCAAGTTTTCTTGTCATTGGAGGCTGAGTAGCGAGACACACAGGTGTCCCACTCATGAGGCTGGACAAGGAGAAAGTCACAGTCAGCTGCTTGTCTGGTACCAGGATTCACCAAATAATGCATGCACTCAAGTCTCAAAGCAACAAGTACTGTTATGACTCTGTCATAGCTCATGTTGGTGTGAATGACCTGAGACAAACTTCACTGGGCTATATGAAAAGAGACATGGTTGGGCTCTCTGAGTATGTGTCCCAGGCAGGTATATCCCTAACTTTGAGCAGCATACTACCCTCACCTAGAATGAGGCCACAGTATAAACAAAAAAATGACTAATTTCAATAATTGGCTTAGTTTTTTGTGTCATTCCAAGGGGATCCAGTTCCTGTCTGCCTGGGAATCCATGGTCAGCCAACCTCACTGCTTTGCCAGAGATGGTTTGCACCTGGCACCCCTAGGCTTTCAGCTGCTGGCAAAGGCTCTTGCCTCCTCCATAGTGCCTTTCCAGGCACTGCAGTCTCAAATACAACATTACTGAAGTGAAATTAACCAATCAGAAACAAATAAGGGTCATGCTCCTAAATGTTAGGACCTTAAACCAAAAACTGTAATCCCTGGCAGCACTTCTATCACTAGAAGATGTATATGTCTGTGCAGTCACAGAAACCTAGTTTAAGGCTACAGAGAGTACCCTAACCCTCCAAGACTACAGTGCCTTCCACGCCTTTAGACCACAAAATAATTATGCAAAAATCAAAGGAGGCAGTGTTTCAATCTATATTACAGATAAATTCATCTCCCGTCTACTTAGACTGAACAACTCCATGAAGTTACTCCAGGTACAGGTTACAGTGGGTAAGACCAATTCCTATCCAGTTATAGATCCCCTTCCATGGGTCACAACACCCATAAAGCCTACTTAATCAAACCAAAGACAGTCCAAATTTTACTGAACACAAATCAATTATCCCACTATCAACTAAGAAACCTACTCTAGTACAAACTCTCTAGCACAAATGTTCCTTGACTTTGTGAATTCAAATGCCCTGGAACAAATTGTCCATACCCCGACAAGAGGAACAAACATTCTAAATCGCTCCTCACCAACATGTGAAACAGGTGCTGTGCTGCAACTGTTGGACCCTCACTAGCTAAAACTGACTACAAATCAGTCAACTTCAAACTGACACTAACACCAGAACTCACAAAGGATGAAACCATACTAAAAAACTTCACCAAGGCAAACTATACCCTCCTAGGTGAAGGTATACATGCATTCCATGCCCCACCCCTAGCCAAAAGTGGTAAATATGCCAAAGCTTACACTAAAGCCCTGTACAATCACTTGCATAAGTGAATAAACTCAGCTGTACCAGATAGAATTAAAGCCAGAGCCCCAAGTAAAATCAAGCTTCCATGGTGGACTTCCAGCATCAACAAACTCTACAATAAATGCAAAAAGTTGCTGTCCAAGAAAACAAACACAAGGACCCAACAATGGAAAAGCACCCTCCTCAGCCTTAACAGGCAAATAAGATAACTTGTCCAATCCTCCAAGAGCTCCTTTGAGAAAAACCTAACAAGTACTGCCAAGGATAACTATAAGGCCTTTTACAGCTATGTACATAACCTAAAGGGTAGGACCCAAGCATGTGCAGAACTGGTGGCCAATGATATCACACTCACTGATCCCACAGAGATAGCAACCTGCTAGTGCATAGGTTTGGCAAAATGTTCCCTCCCTTATCTGTTCCTAACCTAAAACAAACCCTCTACTAACCTCCTCCCACCTTATATATCTGAAGAGAAGGTCCTCAAAGCTCTTTCCAAGACAAAGAACATGGCCTCTATGGAACCAGATGACATCCCAGGCTGTCTTGTAAACAAGCTAAAACATGAACTAGAATCACCACCCAGTACTCTTTTCAATCACATCCTAACCACAGGCTTTGTTTCTACAGAATGGAGAACAGCTACAGTTATTGTCCTCCACAAAGGTGGCCTAGCAACAGACCGAGGGACTTACAGACCCAAAATCCTGAACAGCCTCATCTGTAAGGCCATGGAACATATTATTATGGACCTCATAAAAAAATAAAGCATGGGTGACCTCCAAACCCTGGATCCTACCCAATTCCGCTTTGTAAAGGGCAGTTCCTGCCTGTTAGATCTAGTGGATTTCTTTGAAAGTGTGATCAAGGCCATTGATGAAGGTAAATCTGTGCACACAGCATACCTCAACTTGGCAAAGGCTTTTGACACAATCCCATATTTAGGCATTACTGATAAACTTAGCAAACTGAATGTAAACTCCTTTGTTGTAAGATGGCTTGCCAACTGGCTCACAAACCAGACCCACACTATCAAAGTGGGTGACTCCACATCAACCAGCAGACCTGTTACCATTGGCATGCCACAGGAGTCAGTGCTGGGCACCCTACTGTTTGGTATATATGTCACAGAAGTTCAGGTCAGAATTGCAGGGTTGTGGCTGACAAAGGTTGTATATGACTGCAAATGAGGTGCAATCACTGAATCCCCAAATGGTGTCAGTATACTGCAGAATGGTCTCACACAGACCAACAACTGGTTTATTAGTCATGGTCTCAAACCAAATGCAAAGAAATGCATCATCATCCCCCTTTGGTACAAACAATACCCCCTCACACTATCAAATCAATAGCAATACCCTAAGTACCCACAAAGTGGTAAGGGAACAGGGACTACAGGTTGACCGCGACCTTGACTTGGACCACCAGGTGTCTACCTTTGTAAAGAAACTTTCTACAGAGCACACTTGATTTGTAAAGGCATTGCCTCAAGAGCAAAAGAGTTATAACTCCCCAATACTTGGCACTTATCCAGCCCATAATTGAGTATAATGCCCCATTTTGTATGTACTATACTAGGCACCTGTTGCAATTAGAGAGACCTCAGAGGTTTCTAACAAAGAAGATAAAGGGCCTCCAGCATGTGCTTTACATGGAATGGACCAACTAAAGTTCCTGTCACTATACTCTATATCATATAGACTTCTTAGGGGAGACTTATGTCTGGCCTATAGGGCAACCCAGGACCCAAACCTAAAGAATCTACTGCATATCTGTAAATCAAACGGGTCTTGGGCTACCCATTTCAGGGACTTAAATATGGCCTGCAACTTAAATAAGACATGCTGGAGGGTCCGATTTATTTCCTAGCGACTGCCACATCTTTAGAACAGGCTGCCAATTCATGTGAAACAGATCACCTCTATGACACTGTTCAACAGGAACCTGAATGAGTGGATGGGCCACCCTCAATTCTTATGGGGATAGTGCCCACAGCCCTCCTGGACGATCACTAAATGCAATCTTGGGTATTGAGTAGTACTTATATGGTATTACTTTACATTGAAATGGCTAGGCCTAAAATGACCTCCGGTTCGATAGCCTAGTTATCTCCGATGATCCTATGATCCATGTTGGCTTGATTCTTAGAATATCTCCTGTTACTTTATGAATATAATATTTTCCATAGCTGTTATTTTACAGAAGGACTTGTATCCAAGATTTTATTGAATCTTTACATCATGGACCCCACTCACTTTGTTTCATCATCATGCTTTCCACTTTGACTTAAACTGCTTTGTTGTATTATGTATATGTGTCTTAACTGTGTAGCTCTAAGGTATCCCTTCCAGTCAAGTAATTCTAAAATCACCTTCAACTTACCTCACTTAACTGTTGCCATCTTTCCCTCCCAAATGTATTATTTCAACTCTTTATTAATTATAGTCCAAAACATGGCTGGATGATAAAAATACTCTTGACCTGTATATAAAACTAAGTGCAGAAGAAACATTATCTGCTTGTATCTTACTATCCACAGCCATAATAAAGAAAATATGGCTTCTCAGTCTCTGTAGTGGCATCTGTTTAGTCCATTTCCACATATCCTTAGCTACCATAACAGAACTATTTTTAAACCATACACCTAAACACTTTGCCTTCTCATCTTCCGATAAATATGAGTATTGCTGAACCAAATTATGTGTAGGTACATAGCCTACTGGTAAAGCCTTTGTTTTGTCTTCATTTATTTTATATTCTGAAAAAAAAAAAAAAAACTGTTGCAGAATGTTCTACAACATCAAAATGAACTTTTCTGTCTTTATCAAGTAAAACAAAATCATCTTTGAATAAAGTTAATGTTAGTTAGAGTACCAGATGCATACTTGAATTTGTGAGTCTCTTTTTTACCAATGATTATAAATATAAAGAAGCAATAAAGGGGAAAGAGAACACCTCTGCCTGGCTCCTATTTTCTTTTTAAATATAACTTCATAGGTTCATAGGTTCATAGGTAGATACTAGGCTATCTGCCCTAGGGCATTTATAAGCCTGGCCAAAGTGTATTTGGCTTCCGCCTCCCTATTAGATTAGCCTACTGTGCCTCTGTAAAGTAGGTCACAGAAGGTACCCTTTTAAGATTAGTTTACTGTGCCTCTGTCTAGCAGGGACACAGAAGAGATCCCATGGGTGAATTTGCGATTTCCCATCCACGCGTCCAGATTTCGCTTGAAGAGGGTCAGCGAGGGGCTATGTCTAACATGAATTGGGATTCTATTCCAGAGTGAGGGGAGCCTCTGGGAAATGAATCTGTCCCTCCAGCATGTCCTATTTATTTTTGTGCTGAGGTTTAGGTCCCTGGAGTGTGTAGCTCTAAGGGACTTGGATTTTTTGAGGTGGAGCATGTCCATTATTTCTGGGTTTGACATGGCTTTGTACGTCAGGCTTAGATCGCCCCTGAGTAGGCGGTAAGCAACTGAGTAGAGCTGGAGTTTCTTTAGTTGAGCTGCATAGGACATCTGTTTGTAGCCCATAATCCTCCTGGTGAGGTACTTTTGGGGTCTCTCCAGTTGCTGCAGGTGTCGGGTAAGGTACATCCCAAAAAGGGCATTGTATTCAATTATGGGCCTGATGAGTAACGAGTAGAGGGGCACAATGACCTCTCTTGATTTAGATGCAAACTCTTTCGTGATAAGGTGGGCTATATAGAAGGTCTTTCTAACCATTTTGGCAACATGATTATCAAAGGAGAAATTACTATCTACGTTGGTCCCCAAATCTCTAATTGCTTCTTCCATACTTAATGGATTACCACCTATGTGGTAATTTGTGGGCACCTTGTTTTTCCCAAAGGGGATGACTATGCACTTTTTAGCATTTAGCTTGAGGCCGTGGCTCTGACACCAAGTATCCATCTCTATGAGACCCTTTTGGAGGATGCTTGTGTCAGCTGGAGATTGGATTATGGCCCCCAGTTTGCAGTCATCTGCAAACTTTGTCAGCCATAATCCCCCCGTGTTATCCTGAACCTCAGAGAAGTATATACCGAACAAGAGAGGTCCCAGAACTCAGCCCTGTGGGACGCGACTTGTAACTGGTTTGGATTCGGACATTGCACCTGAGATTCTGACCATGTGGGTTCTATCTCTGAGCCAGTTTGCAACCCATCTTGTAATATAGGGGTTGATATTTAAGCTGGTAAGCTTATTTATGATGCCCGAGTGGGGTATTGTGTTGAAGGCTTTTGCGAGGTCCAAAATATAAATGTTTATAATACTCATGACACTTTATAATACATTATTTCATTTTAGCATATAATAATTTTTTACCATATTTACAACATATTCATTACTTCACTAATATTTAATATATCCATTATATATATTCACTATATTTATATATTTATAATATTTAAAACATATATATATTTAATATTTTTATGGATTGACTCAAGTTCTAATAGATAAAATTATGGGATTAAGAATACAACGTACATTGGTTTTCAATATTGTACATACAAATATATCTCACTTACCAAGAAATTATGTGTGCTTTACATACACTTGCCAGTTTCAAAAGCTGACTATCAATAAAATTTATACTATGCATCTATAATTTATTTAGCATGAATATGCAGGTAGTTATTGTAAATAAGGAAGATAGGTTTTTTATACAATGAGTTTAACCTTCTTGAATGTAGTTTATTTCATTTTATCATTGTTGTCATTTTCTTCAATTATGACGATTTTACCCTGACTGTAGATTCTTTTCAAAGACGTAATGATTACTCAGTCTATGAGTTTATTTTAGTAGTTTAGACTAATAATTATGACAAGGGTAGTGTATATTGTATAAACTTGCTAGCTCACAAATGATGCTTTAGATACAGACACTGACATAGGTTATGCATAACCCTAAAGTCTCAGAATGTTTTAGAATGTTTTAAGATGTTTTAATATGTTTTTAACTTGTTTAGTGATACACAAATTTAGTTATGTTAGAGTTTAAGAAATGCTTTTGCATACTAAACTAATCCATTCGTTCATTAATTGGTCAATGAATTTACAGTTTAGTTAATTAACTAATTGATTGTTTGATTGTTTCATTATTGAGAAGCTTTAGTATATATACAACACCTGTAAATGCATTTTTTTATGGATCTGAAGGAGTGTGCTTTTATGTACGCGAAAGCGCTTGTCCTTGATCATTAAACTTTTCCATTTATTGTGGTGGTCTGTCTCCAGTGTGTCTACACTTTACTCTGCATTTCGTTTTTTGGAACAGACGTTCAGGAAACAGCGTTACTGTGTTTTTCTTCAAGCTTATTTATGATGCCCGAGTGGGGTATTGTGTCGAAGGCTTTTGCGAGGTCCAGGTAGGCTGTGTGGACTACCTAGCCCTCATCTATGGCTTTGGTAACTATTTCAAAGAAATCAACTAGGTTTACAAGGCAAGATCTGCTCTTAACAAAGCCAAATTGGGTAGGGTCCAGTGTCTGGAGGCTCCCAATGTCTTTGTTTATGAGTTCCATGATAATACACTCCATAGCTTTACAGACCAGACTAGTCAGGCTTATGGGGCGATAGTTTCCAGGGTCCATTGTGGCACCGCCTTTGTGGAGTGGGACCACTGTAGCTGTACGCCATTCTTTAGGTACATATCCTGTAGTAAGGCTAAGTTTGAACAGTGAGTTAATGTGAGGGTTCAGTTCTTCTTGGAGCTCATGTAAGACACAATCTGGGGCACCATCCAGTCCCATAGATGCTGTGTTTGTTGCTTTGGAGAGGGCAGCTTTCACCTGTGCACCTGTGATTTCAGGGAGGTTACATTCAGTTGGGATAGGCATTTGCTCCTTTGGGGGGGGGGGGAGTTTGCGCTGAATCTGTCTGCCAGGATGTTGGCTATGTCTGTAGGTTTGGTATATTTTGTACCGTTATGCAACAATTCAGAGCATATCTGGGAGTTTCTGCCCATGTTCCTGACATAACTAAAGAAGGCCTTGTGATTATCTTGAGTGTCTAGGGGAATTTTTCTTTCAAAACTGGCCTTTGATGATTTTATGAGGGAATCAAAGTTTCTTGCTAATACTGATCAGAGATGCCTTCCCTTTTTGGGATTTTGCTCTGTCATGTAGTAGCTTCCTCCTTCTGTTGTATAGCTTATTTATGGCTGGGGTCCACCAGACCTCCTGTTTTTGGAGGAGTGAGTCTTGGTTTTATTTGGGATAGCACAATCCATGCATTCCTGCAAGTGCTCATAGAATGCATTTGCAAAGGATTCTGCGGATTGGGCTGTATTATCCTCTGGCCCAGGGGCTTTGAAGGATTCCACCTCAGTTTTGAGAAGTGCAAAGTTGGCTTTTGAGAAATTCTTTACAGTGATTTCCTTGGCTGGGGGTGGGGACGGGATATGGATGTCCAGGGAAATTTGTTTATGGTCTGATCTTACCAATGAGGGTTTACCTCTGGCGTGGAACATAGAGTCCCCATGTTGGTGATGACCAGGTCCAATATGTTGTACCCTCTTGTGGGAGTGGTGACCAGTTGTTCCATTGTGTTAGAGTTTATAAATTCAAGGAACCATTGGGAGAGGGTGTTTGGGCTTGAGTAGTTTTCCCAGTCAATGTTTGGGTAGTTGAAGTCACCCAATAACATAGTGTTTGGAGAGACCTTCATATTCTCCAATGTTCTCAGGAATGCCATGTGGGGTTCCTGTAATAGGGAGGGTGTTCTGTAACAGGCTACAAACTGAAAGGCAGTTTTGCCTGCTGTTAGTTGCACATGGAAGGTATCTGATGCTTCGTGCAGTGCCACTAACCTGGAGGTGTAGGTATCTTTGATGAATATAGATACTCCCCCTCCTTTTGTGCTTCGGACCGAGTTTTGGGGCTGAAACGCATGGTATGAGTTATAACCTGGTAGTGTTGGGGTGCTCTCAGCAGCCTTGAACCAGGTTTCTGTTACTGCACAGACATCAACTTTCTCCATACTGAGGAGAGCCTTGAGTGCATGCATCTTGAGGTTTAGACTTCTGGCATTGAGTAGCATTACCTTTATTTTTTTTTATCTTTGGGTTGTCTATGGAGGTGAGTTTGTCCTTTGAGCCTTGCCTAAAAAAGGCACTATGGGGGTGGCAAGAGCCTTGGTCAGTATACGAAAGCCTAAGGGTGATAGGTGCAAGCCGTCCCTAGTGAAGAACTGTGGCTTGTCGAGCATGTCATCCCAGGCTGACAGACATTTGATCCCCTTTGAATGACACCAATACTTTAGCCAATTGTTGAAACTGATCATTTTGTCTTTATACTGTGGCATCATTCTAGGTGAGGGCAAGATGCTACTCAAGGTCAGGGTCATACCAGCCTGGGCTACATGGTCAGAGAGCTCCTCTATGTCTCTTTTCATGTCGTCCAGGGAGGTATGTCTCAGGTCATTCACACCAGCATGGACAATGACGGAGTCATACTTGTACTTGCTTTGGAGTGACTTGAGTGCTTGCGTTATGTGGTGGATTCTGGCACCTGACAGGCAGCTTACAGTGATCTTCTCCTTGTTCAGTCTGGTGAGCAGGACATCAGTGTGCGGGACAATAGAGTCCCCTATAACAAGTTTATTTGGTGTGTTGTTTGGCTTTAAGGGCTGTGACTGTGAGGCACACTGATTTTGTGGGATATGTGATTCATGGGTATTGTTGAGGGGTGGCTGTTGCTTGGATATCTGCTTAGGAGGTCTTTGCTGTTTAGGCAGATTTTTATTTAGAGCCTCTGAGTATGTTTTTGTGCGTTTATGTGTTGGGTATGCAGATGCAATAGGTCTGTGTGAGACTGGATTTGTGGTGTGGGTGGTTACCTTTTCCTCCTGACTGACTGTGCCAGTCTTGGGTTGAGAGAGCTCTGCCTCCAGTTCGTCTGCGTAACTGCATCTCTCACATCTTTAGAGTTTGTTGGAAGGAGGAGAGCGTTGTCTGTGTACATAAGGCAATTGTAACATTGCCTCAAAATTCCCAGATTCACCAGCTGGACTGGAGAGTAACCTTGAAACTGACCCTTGGACATACCAGATTAGTATAGGGAACTGTTTTTTTACTGATCAGATTAGGGAAGGGAACTGATTTTTCACTTGATCAGGAAGGACCAATCGGGAGCCTAATACTTATGAAAAGTCAAGGAGGGTGTAGTGCTTAGTTAGTTAGTGTTTCCTTATAAGAGCTGAGCAAGTGCAGGGCTTTAGTAAGAGAAGAGTGATTACTTTGAGAGTTTGAACAGTTCTAAGGGAAAAAGTGAAGAGCAGACTTTGTGGAGCCTGGAATAGTTTAAATATCTTTAGGCAGCGCTGCCCAACACTGCTCAGTGTGCAAAACTGCTTATTTCATTTTATTTTGCTTTCTTGGGTAAAACACTGATCTCCATAGACAGTTTTCACAGTCAGCCTGGGGGCAGTGTCTGGTTAAGTGATTTGCACATAGTTACCTTGTGGGACAGAAAACCTCCCAAATTAATGCTTGCCTCTAACCATTCATTTATCCTCCAAATCAGCCCTGTTATCCTGTCAGGACTACAAATGCTGCCATTGCTCTATCACACCTCTCAACCTCTTACAGCAAGAAATTGGGACAAATCCACAAAAAATGTGTGGACAAAGGCCCAAAATAGGGACACTTTTTAAATATTGCTCTTACAAGCTTAAAAAGTTGATAGAATAATAGATTTTGCATTATCATGAATTTTTCTGAAGGATATGAAGTCTGAAACTCAAATGTTTGTCTTTATTTTCTTTTTTTTTTTCAAAACAGGTTTATTGTTTTAACATACAAGAGAAATATCATAACAATTTTATACAAGTAATTAAAAATAGATATGATTATAACATTCAACAAAACAACTAAAGTATTTACAAAGACATCCACTACAATCAGATCAATTAATTAAACTAAAATACCATGCTATTGAAATTAGGATTTTTTAAACTAATTTTGTAAATTATCCCATACAATGTAATAAGATGTTTTTCTAGTTGTTCTTGACCTAATTGTGTTTATTTCCATATCGCACACTATAGTCATAACATTTTTTAATTCATTGAATGAAGGAGGTGTATCTGAAATCCAATTTCTGGTTATTATTTTCCTAGCCACTGCTAGAATAGACCATAACAAGGGAAGCTTAACCTTTTTAACACTTTGAGGTACAGGTGTGTTGAATAATATAAGAGATTTAGAAATAATGAAATTATCTGTAAAAAGAGCCTGCAAAAATTAATTAACTGACTTCCAGTATTCTTTCAATTTTATACAGTCATAAAACATATGAGCCCAGTCAGCATTAATTTCTACATTACATCTCTTACATAGATTATCTTTATTATTTATTTTATTCATCATCAAAGGTGTATAAAAAGATCTATGTAAAAATTTCCATGTATAAAGTCTCCAGACAATGGAAGACGTAGTTCTATAAGCAGATTCCAATATATATTGTTTATCTTGTTGATTTGGTGGGTCCCCATTAATAGAAGTGAAATAATTCCAGTATGTATCTACACTGTAAAAAGTTTCTTGTCTGATAATTTTATGTATGTATGAAAGTTTACCTTTATCAGAAACTTTATTTTGTAAATTTAATATCAAGTAATCAATCAGTGTTGGAATAGATTCTTTAACTGTTATAGACATTAGATCTATTTTATCAATGAGATGTTGTCTAAAGGTCTGAACCTCTAACCAGCAAGTTTCTCTTAGATCAAATTCTTGTTTTAAGAAATTTAGATTTTTAACTTTATTATCAGATATCAACTGATACCAGTACTTTAGGTCATTATCTGTAGCTAAATGAGTTCCTTCAGAAGTAGATGACAAAAGCATACCCTGAGTATACATTATAGGGAATATAATAAAATTCCACTCCCTATACTTAGGGTGCATGAATATAAAGTTACGATAGTTAACAATAATATTTAATGGGTAACAAACCACATGTTTAGGTGTAATAGGTGAAGTACAAAATTCCTTTAGTAACCATAACATGGAGTTATTTGCAATCATATTTTTATGTGTTAAGAAGATTTTCATGAAGTGCATACTAATTAGCTCCCAATAATCTTTCCATTTTGCAACATATGACTGATCTATTAATAAAGTAATAACTTTTACAATAGAAGAGATAGTATATAAATTAAAGTCTGGAAAAGAAATACCCCCTTGAGACCAGCTATTAGTATGTTTCTTTAATGCAATCCTAGGTCTATTAGGTGCCCATAGGAAATTTAACATTAGTGTATTCAGTTTCTTGATAATTACTTTT
>NC_056732.1:1758041444-1758078832 GCF_019279795.1 Protopterus annectens | reverse complement strand
ATAGCTAAAATTTTAAAATAAAACCATATGAGCAAAGTTTTAAAACATCAAACATATAATAAAAATAAACAAAAACAAAAAACCTACCTGAATGCTCTGAGCAGGGGAGCAAGGCCCCCTGCACCCTCTGCACCCCATGCTACTTAAATATACCAACTCCGAGATTGCACTACAGTGAAGTAAAGGGAAATATTCCCTACAGTGATCTCTGATGAAGCTTGCGAGCTTTCAAAAGTTCGCTCATATGGTGTCAACCATATAAGGCTCGAACTTTTGAATGTTCATGCTTCTGATATAGATCACTCTACTAGACCTGATCTCTTATCTCTGTTCTCTCACTCTTTCTATTCACTCCCCTTCTACATTTACCCCAACTGATACCTCTATCACTTCTAGTCCTTCTCACCCCACTTCATGCCTACACTCCTGTTACTAGCCTTCCTAAGACGTATCACTTACTCTAACCACTAATATACGTGTCAAGATTCTGCAATCATAATATCAAACAACAAAGCACTCTGCACATCCTATACATTGAGTTCCCTTAGTTTGCTAATTAATTCCTTTCCTTCAGTCTTATTTTCTCTTTTTCATTGAATATCTCTTGGACACATCAAACAAAACTGTAACAACTCCTGTCCAGTTCTTGCATTTTCTTTAAAGACTGGGGCTTTTAATACTACCACCAAAATAATGTCTTAAAGAAGCTTGGTATCTCTTTTTTTTAACTCAAACAAATTGTCTATACTTTGTATGACATTTTTTCTCTGCCTGCTAGACCACTAAATGGAATCTACACTGCAAATGAGTTAGACTCATAAAGTCATATCTATATACATGTATATAGGTTCTATATTGAAATGTTAAGAATCATAAATTTGAAGTTTCAATGTACTGTACACATCACATCAGATCGTGAGTTGTAGTCAAACCTCATTCCAACAATGTAACTAAAATAAATGTGAAAATTAATACCATGTTTCAGGATAAATAAAATAAATTAACTATGCTAAGATAAGTTAAATGCCACAAATTTGAATATTGCCAACATGCTAAACTTATAAACACCCTGGTGGTTGTTAACTTAGTATATACTTATGAACCTATACCACAGCAAAATAAATTACCTACAGAAAGTTTTATTGTGTAAGTAACTGGACAGGCTGCATGCAGGCTTGCTTTTAATGCCTGAATGTACAGTTTGTGTTTTAATCCCAAATTAGTTATTTTAATTAAATATTTAGATGCTGATGCAGAGCTTTGTGTTATAATAGTTTCATTGCAGCTATACCATCATTTGGCTAAGGCATTATATCAACGCCTCATGAGAGTGCTCAATAAACCATCCAGGTTGAGCATTTAATTGGTCATTGTTTGATAAATGTTCTGCTACAGCAAACAAGTTTAAATAAACTAATAAATAAATCCAATGGCTAAGAAACATACCACTCATTCACAGAAAATTGGTGGGAAAGGAATATTCTAAAATTTAAATACCATACATTTTACTTAAAGAACAATAGTTGAAAATAGTTTCTAAAGTTTAACATGCATAATTTGACAGAACTGTAATATTTTTGTATTCTGCTGTCAAAAAAATACAGTTTTTTCATAACATTTTTATTGATGTCTTTCTTGGATGATTGTTTTCATACCATTGTTAATTCTGACTTGTTTAATGGTTCTGCTTAGCTGGCAAATCTTATTTCCAAGTCAGTACTTAACATGATGGATTATACTGCATATACGAATTAAGGTGTGATGCCCCTGCACTGGCCCAGTAATCAAGGAGCCTCAATCCTCACCACTGGCAACAGTGAGGGACGTACACAATGGGAGGATGACAAGTACACACACAGTAAGGTACAATTTCCCTTAAGAGCACACAGAGATCACAGTCAGTCTGGGTCTGGTTTCTCCCTCTTTCTCCAGATCCCCAATAAGGCTCCCCACTGGCACAGCTATAGGGTTATGATCTCAGTTGAGTGGCCAAGCTAAGACCTCCAGCACCCTCTCTGTGCAATCAGAGATTTGTGTCCTGCCCAAGTATCTCTCTCTCTCTCTCTCTCTCACACAAACACACACACACACACACACACACACACACACACACACACACACACACACACACACACACACACACACACACACACTTTGAGATTTAATTGATATACAAACCCACAGCCACTCCTGGGGAAGGCTGGAACAGGTTTACTAGCTATGCCCCCTTCTGCCCAGACTATAAGGTAGTTATCACTGCCAACACCCAGCTCTTTAACAGCTACTCTAAGGCCCTTACAAAGGGTTACCAATCCTACTGTGTAATGTTACTATTATCCAAATGGTATTGTTGACCAAGCCTTACAAGGCTATTCAGGAGTGGCCTGTACAGTGTTACCAAATATATATGCAAGTATGCTAAGACCTTAAATATTTCTCACAAATATCAGCCACAAAAATAGGTTTAAATATATTTAATAATAAATAATAAGACAATACTCAAACAACACAGTAACTACAGAGTTCAGAATCACAGGAAATATTTTAAAACAATATTGCAGGACAGTCTCAAATAAATATAGAAAACATCTAAACTAATATTTACTATATTCCTGTTTACATCTAAAAGAAATTACTTTATCCCTACTTACTTACTATTAGCAAGGCAAATACAGATGACGATGAGTGGATGTTCTTGCTAGGTCCAAGACAAGATACAAAATGCACTGTCTTTCTTTGAGAGAGTTCTTAAATTACTATCAAACATTACTGCTGCATCAGCTTGGATGACATCACTCTTTGTCACCTGCCTTCAGTTCCAAGGCTAACAGACACCAACAGAATATTATCATCTCTGTGTAAGAAGTACATATCTCTTAGATGTGCAGCTGCTAGGAAACAATAAAACACTTTACATTTTAAACCTAGTAATTAAAATTACTTTCAAGACAATAGGAAAACTTCTAGCTCTAGACATTGGGTCTGCTTGCTGCATTGAAACTGAGAGATAACACAACCATAAAACACTTTGATTCCAACTTATTTTCTTGAAGTTTTGCAAGTTACTCTATTACATTTCCTTCTCTAGTTACTTTCTACCAATACTTCAGTTTATTTTTTTTAATTTTCCAGTAAATTCTAGTCTCCTCTTTTCTATTTTCTATATATATAATTGCAATCTTTTCAATTGGTAAAATCTCCTTTCTTCATTCCATTGTCTACTGTTTCCCACTGAAACTAGGGTATCTAATAGCTGTAGCATAGTCCAGATCCAGGCCTGCTGCTTCTGGAACTGTTTGTAGTGGTTTGCCTGTTCTGAGCATGTTTTCCAGGCCATCCTGGATTGGAAGGGTCTTATCTGCACTTTTGTGAGAGAATTGTGTTGATTGGGACCTGACTGGTAAAGAAAGGCCAGTCTAGGGCTTGGAATTAGCATCCTCACTGGTCCTTTTGAAATTTGTTAGAGTTTTTCTCATGTTTTATCTTCTAATATTTAGCCCGTGCATCTCAGCAGGTTTCTGCTTGTTTGTACCAAGCTGAACTGACTTAGGTAACCAGCAACAATGCTGAGCTGAGATACCAGATGACTAGAGGCTTCTGAGCTTCCAAAAAAACAAAGGTTGCCTGTTTTTTGCTTATTTATACTATTTACTGCACTTGTTTATTGTCTGCTGCCTGCTTTTATACTGTATTTATTTAATGTGTACTAAACTACACAGTTATACTGCAAATTCCTGCTACACTGTGCTTGCAAAATCAACTTTTATTGGTAATTTCACTGTTTAGCAAGCTTTTTTGTTGTTTCCACTGTTTGTTAAGTATTGACTGGTATTTTTTCATTGTTTTAAAGCTATCTGTTCTGCCTGCTCTGGTTTTCCACCAAGCAGTACTTATTTAGCTGACCTCTGAACTGTTTAAATCATTCTTTAGAGCGCCCTGGCTGATTTTCTGCTGTTTTAAATGACTTTTCAGTGTCTTGCTGCTATTTTTCTGCTGTGGGAAACATTTTGTAATGCTTTCTACTGAAACTAGGGTAGATAGTAACTGTAGCATAGTCCAGATCCAGGCCTGCTGCTTCTGGAACTGTTTGTAGTATTTGTTGTGTTCTGAGCAGGTTTTTCAGGACATCTTGGATTGGAAGGGACCTATATGCACTTCTGTGAGAGGTTTACATGATTGGGACCTGAGTGGTAAAATGGAGACCTGTCTAGGGCTTACAATAAACATCCTCATTGGTCCTCTTGATTTTTTTTTTTTTTTTTTAAGTTTTAGCTTTTGGCATTTAAGCCCTGTGCCTGAGCAGGTTTCTACTTAGTTATGCATTTTGCAACTGTGAGCTAAAGCCAGACAGTTAAATTCAACACATTTTCCCTTAAAACCAGGCAGAAATAACCATTCACTGAGCTCCCCCATGATTGTTTCTGAAAAGCCAACTCTAGTGGCAACGGTCTTCAACCTGGCATTATGGACAGTTGGACTACCCTTGTTTCTCCTGCCAACCTTGTTAACGTGGGTCTCTTGAGGCAGTATAACAGTTGCCCCATGTACACAGACAACCCTCTACTAATAACACAGTCTTGTATAGAGTATTTACACCAATAATTTAGAAGCCATGCTCTCTCTCTCAAAACAGTAACATGGAGAAAGTTGTCAACTCACCCACCACTACATATTCACATAGTACCACTATTCATACACATAGTATGCATCAAACACATAAATCCACATGTGGAGTTTCTCTCAAAAACCTTACCAAAACACCACAGACCTCCAAAACTCAACTCTGTTATGGCAAACACAGTCTCTACAGCACCCATGATACATAGCAACACCAGTGTCTCACCCATCAAGCCGTGAAGGTGTAACACTCAAAAACCAAGTTTTCTTGTCATTGGAGACTGAGTAGCAAGACACACAGGTGTCCCACTCATGAGGCTGGACAAGGAGAAAGTCACGGTCAGCTGCTTGTCTGGTACCAGGATTCACCAAATAATGCATGCACTCAAGTCTCAAAGCAACAAGTACTGTTATGACTGTCATAGCTCATGTTGGTGTGAATGACCTGAGACAAACTTCACTGGGCTATATGAAAAGAGACATGGTTGGGCTCTCTGAGTATGTGTCCCAGGCAGGTATATCCTTAACTTTGAGCAGCATACTACCCTCACCTAGAATGAGGCCACAGTATAAACAAAAAAATGACTAATTTCAATAATTGGCTTAGTTTTTTGTGTCATTCCAAGGGGATCCAGTTCCTGTCTGCCTGGGAATCCATGGTCAGCCAACCTCACTGCTTTGCCAGAGATGGTTTGCACCTGGCACCCCTAGGCTTTCAGCTGCTGGCAAAGGCTCTTGCCTCCTCCATAGTGCCTTTCCAGGCACTGCAGTCTCAAATACAACATTACTGAAGTGAAATTAACCAATCAGAAACAAATAAGGGTCATGCTCCTAAATGCTAGGACCTTAAACCAAAAACTGTAATCCCTGGCAGCACTTCTATCACTAGAAGATGTATATGTCTGTGCAGTCACAGAAACCTAGTTTAAGGCTACAGAGAGTACTGTAAACCTGCAAGACTACAGTGCCTTCCACGCCTTTAGACCACAAAATAAATATGCAAAAATCAAAGGAGGCAGTGTTTCAATCTATATTACAGATAAATTCATCTCCCGTCTAGTTAGACTGAACAACTCCATGAAGTTACTCCAGGTACAGGTTACAGTGGGTAAGACCAATTCCTAGCCAGTTATAGATCCCCTTCCATGGGTCACAACACCCATAAAGCCTACTTAATCAAACCAAAGACAATCCAAATTTTACTGAACACAAATCAATTATCCCACTATCAACTAAGAAACCTACTCTAGTACAAACTCTCTAGCACAAATGTTCCTTGACTTTGTGAATTCAAATGCCCTGGAACAAATTGTCCATACCCCGACAAGAGGAACAAACTTTTTAAATTGCTCCTCACCAACAAGTGAAACAGGTGCTGTGCTGCAACTGTTGGACCCTCACTAGCTAAAACTGACCACAAATCAGTCAACTTCAAACTGACACTAACACCAGAACTCACAAAGGGTGAAACCATACCAAAAAACTTCACCAAGGCAAACTATACCCTCCTAGGTGAAGGTATACATGCATTCCATGCCCCACCCCTAGCCAAAAGTGGTAAATATGCCAAAGCTTACACTAAAGCCCTGTACAATCACTTGCATAAGTGAATAAACTCAGTCAGCTGTACCAGATAGAATTAAAGCCAGAGCCCCAAGTAAAATCAAGCTTCCATGGTGGACTTCCAGCATCAACAAACTCTACAATAAATGCAAAAAGTTGCTGTCCAAGAAAACAAACACAAGGACTCAACAATGGAAAAGCACCCTTCTCAGCCTTAACAGGCAAATAAGATAACTTGTCCAATCCTCCAAGAGCTCCTTTGAGAAAAACCTAACAAGTACTGCCAAGGATAACTATAAGGCCTTTTACAGCTATGTACATAACCTAAAGGGTAGGACCCAAGCATGTGCAGAACTGGTGGCCAATGATATCACACTCACTGATCCCACAGAGATAGCAACCTGCTAGTGCATAGGTTTGGCAAAATGTTCCCTCCCTTATCTGTTCCTAACCTAAAACAAACCCTCTACTAACCCCCTCCCACCTTATATATCTGAAGAGCAGGTCCTCAAAGCCCTTTCCAAGGCAAAGAACATGGCCTCTATGGAACCAGATGACATCCCAGGCTGTCTTGTAAACAAGCTAAAACATGAACTAGCATCACCACCCAGTACTCTTTTCAATCACATCCTAACCACAGGCTTTGTTTCTACAGAATGGAGAACAGCTACAGTTATTGTCCTCCACAAAGGAGGCCTAGCAACAGACCGAGGGACTTACAGACCCAAAATCATGAACAGCCTCATCTGTAAGGCCATGGAACATACTATTATGGACCTCATAAAAAAATAAAGCATGGGTGACCTCCAAACCCTGGATCCTACCCAATTCCGCTTTGTAAAGGGCAGTTCCTGCCTGTTAGATCTAGTGGATTTCTTTGAAAGTGTGACCAAGGCCATTGATGAAGGCAAATCTGTGCACACAGCATACCTCAACTTGGCAAAGGCTTTTGACACAATCCCATATTTAGGCATTACTGATAAACTTAGCAAACTGAATGTAAACTCCTTTGTTGTAAGATGGCTTGCCAACTGGCTCACAAACCAGACCCAGACTATCAAAGTGGGTGACTCCACATCAACCAGCAGACCTGTTACCATTGGCATGCCACAGGAGTCAGTGCTGGGCACCCTACTGTTTGGTATATACGTCACAGAAGTTCAGGTCAAAATTAAAGGGTTGTGGCTGACAAAGGTTGTATATGACTGCAAATGAGGTGCAATCACTGAATCCCCAAATGGTGTCAGTATACTGCAGAATGGTCTCACACAGACCAACAACTGGTTTATTAGTCATGGTCTCGAACCAAATGCAAAGAAATGCATCATCATCCCCCTTTGGTACAAACAATACCCCCTCACACTATCAAATCAATAGCAATACCCTAACTACCCACAAAGTGGTAAGGGAACTGGGACTACAGGTTGACAGCGACCTTGACTTGGACCACCAGGTGTCTACCATTGTAAAGAAACTTTCTACAGTGCACACTTGATTTGTAAAGGCATTGCCTCAAGAGCAAAAGAGTTATAACTCCCCAATACTCGGCACTTATCCAGCCCATAATTGAGTATAATGCCCCATTTTGTATGTACTATACTAGGCACCTGTTGCAATTAGAGAGACCTCAGAGGTTTCTAACAAAGAAGATAAAGGGCCTCCAGCATGTGCTTTACATGGACCAACTAAAGTTCCTGTCACTATACTCTATATCATATAGACTTCTTAGGGGAGACTTATGTCTGGCCTATAGGGCAACCCAGGACCCAAACCTAAAGAATCTACTGCATATCTGTAAATCAAATGGGTCTTGGGCTATCCATTTCAGGGACTTAAATATGGCCTGCAACTTAAATAAGACATGCTGGAGGGTCCGATTTATCTCCTAGCGACTGCCACATCTTTAGAACAGGCTACCAATTCATGTGAAACAGATCACCTCTATGACACTGTTCAACAGGAACCTGAATGAGTGGATGGGCCACCCTCAATTCTTATGGGGATAGTGCCCACAGCCCTCCTGGATGATCACTAAATGCAATCTTGGGTATTGAGTAGTACTTCTATGGTATTACTTTACATTGAAATGGCTAGGCCTAAAATGACCTCCGGTTCGATAGCCTAGTTATCTCCGATGATCCTATGATCCATGTTGGCTTGATTCTTAGAATATCTCCTGTTACTTTATGAATATAATATTTTCCATAGCTGTTATTTTACAGAAGGACCTGTATCCAAGATTTTATTGAATCTTTACATCATGGACCCCACTCACTTTGTTTCATCATCATGCTTTCCACTTTGACTTAAACTGCTTTGTTGTATTATGTATATGTGTCTTAACTGTGTAGCTCTAAGGTATCCCTTCCAGTCACGTAATTCTAAAATCACCTTCAACTTACCTCACTTAACTGTTGCCATCTTTCCCTCCCAAATGTATTATTTCAACTCTTTATTAATTATAGTTCAAAACATGGCTGGATGATAAAAATACTCTTGAACTGTATATAAAACTAAGTGCAGAAGAAACATTATCTGCTTGTATCTTACTATCCACAGCCATAATAAAGAAAATATGGCTTCTCAGTCTCTGTAGTGGCATCTGTTTAGTCCCTTTCCACATATCCTTAGCTACCATAACAGAACTATTTTTAAACCATACACCTAAACACTTTGCCTTCTCATCTTCCGATAAATATGAGTATTGCTGAACCAAATTATGTGTAGGTACATAGCCTACTGGTAAAGCCTTTGTTTTATCTTCATTTATTTTATATTCTGGAAAAAAAAACAGAAACTGTTGCAGAATGTTCTACAACATCAAAATGAACTTTTCTGTCTTTATCAAGTAAAACAAAATCATCTTTGAATAAAGTTAATGTTAGTTAGAGTACCAGATGCATACTTGAATTTGTGAGTCTCTTTTTTACCAATGATTATAAATATAAAGAAGCAATAAAGGGGAAAGAGAACACCTCTGTCTGGCTCCTATTTTCTTTTTAAATATAACTTCATAGGTTCATAGGTTCATAGGTAGATATTAGGCTATCTGCCCTAGGGCATTTATAAACCTGGCCAGAGTGTATTTGGCTTCCGCCTCCCTATTAGATTAGCCTACTGTGCCTCTGTAAAGTAGGTCACAGAAGGTACCCTTTTAAGATTAGTTTACTGTGCCTCTGTCTAGAAGGGACACAGAAGAGATCCCATGGGTGAATTTGCGATTTCCCATCCACTCGTCCAGATTTCGCTTGAAGAGGGTCAGCGAGGGGCTATGTCTAACATGAATTGGGATACTATTCCAGAGTGAGGGGAGCCTCTGGGATATGAATCTGTCCCTCCAGCATGTCCTATTTATTTTTGTGCTGAGGTTTAGGTCCCTGGAACGTGTAGCTCTAAGGGACTTGGATTTTTTGAGGTGGAGCATGTCCATTAATTCTGGGTTTGACATGGCTTTGTACGTCAGGCTTAGATCGCCTCTGAGTAGGCAGTAAGCAACTGAGTAGAGCTGGAGTTTCTTTAGTCGAGCTGCATAGGACATCTGTTTGTAGCCCATAATCCTCCTGGTGAGGTACTTTTGGGGTCTCTCCAGTTGCTGCAGGTGTCAGGTAAGGTACATCCCAAAAAGGGCATTGTATTCAATTATGGGCCTGATGAGTAACGAGTAGAGGGGCACAATGACCTCTCTTGATTTAGATGCAAACTCTTTCGTGATAAGGTGGGCTATATAGAAGGTCTTTCTAACCATTTTGGCAACATGATTATCAAAGGAGAAATTACTATCTACGTTGGTCCCCAAATCTCTAATTGCTTCTTCCATACTTAATGGATTACCACCTATGTGGTAATTTGTGGGCACCTTGTTTTTCCCAAAGGGGATGACTATGCACTTTTTAGTATTTAAAACGAAAGAAAGAAAGTCCCAGGAGAATTCAGATACTGCTCACTTTATTACTTAAAACACAGGTAAAATAATAAACGCTGTTAAAATCGTGCGTTTTCGTCTTCACAAAGACTTCATCAGATTAAACATGTGACTTGGTCAGTAAGCTACTTTATATATAATTGGTTTAATTAGTAAACACCAATCATGTTCCTCCACTTTTTCAAAAAATATTAACTAATGCGTTGATGTAATAACATTAGAATCCATAAACTTTCTGTGATAAATAAATATTTAAAAACCTTTTAAAAACCTTTGATATATGCATAAATTTCATAAATATACATCTTTGTAAGCATAAATATTTTATTAAAATATATAAAAACTGATCCTATATCCTATATATGCACTGAATTTTAAAAAACTATTGTGTAGTCCCTTTGGGAATAAAATTTAAGTGATATACTGCCATCTACTGACTTTTTCAAAAATTGCACTACTTCAAGATTTTGCTGCCTTTAATTTCAATAGTGGTTTGACAGAAATATATTCATTCAGCCCTGGATTTTTGTTGGCTTCTAAATATATCTGCCACCACAATTCTTTGTAACCTACAAGTTCCTCCCAAGATCCACCCCTTGGGTCTTTTTTTATTTGATCTATTACAAAAAATCTGTATTTTGCATCATCACATACCTGTGAATGCCTGTAAAGTGCATTGGTTTCTTTTCTACTTTTTATGTCGTACGTGTGTTCGTAAATCCTCTTTTTCAAGGATCTCTCAGTTTTTCCGACATAAAAAGATGTGCAGTTTTACTTAATACTTTTTAGTATTTAGCTTGAGGCCGTGGCTCTGACACCAAGCATCCATCTCTATGAGACCCTTTTGGAGGATGCTTGTGTCAGCTGGAGATTGGATTATGGCCCCTAGTTTGCAGTCATCTGCAAACTTTGTCAGCCATAATCCCCCCGTGTTAGCCTGAACCTCAGAGAAGTATATACCGAACAAGAGAGGTCCCAGAACTGAGCCCTGTGGGACGCCACTTGTAACTGGTTTGGATTCGGACATGGCACCTGAGATTCTGACCATGTGGGTTCTATCTCTGAGCCAGTTTGCAACCAGTCTTGTAATATAGGGGTTGATATTTAAGCTGGTAAGCTTATTTATGATGCCTGAGTGGGGTGTTGTGTCAAAGGCTTTTGCGAGGTCCAGGTAGGCTGTGTGGACTACCTAGCCCTCATCTATGGCTTTGGTAACTGTTTCAAAGAAATCAACTAGGTTTAAGAGGCAAGATCTGCTCTTAACAAAGCCAAATTGGGTAGGGTCCAGTGTCTGGAGGCTCCCAATGTCTTTGTTTATGAGTTCCATGATAATACGCTCCATAGCGTTACAGACCAGACTAGTCAGGCTTATGGGGCGATAGTTTCCGGGGTCCATTGTGCACCACCTTTGTGGAGTGGGACCACTGTAGCTGTACGCCATTCTTTGGGTACATATCCTGTAGTAAGGCTAAGTTTGAACAGTGAGTTAATGTGAGGGTTCAGTTCTTCTTGGAGCTCATGTAAGACACAGCTTGGGGCACCATCCAGTCCCATAGATGCTGTGTTTTTTGCTTTGGAGAGGGCAGCTTTCACCTGTGCATCTGTGATTTCAGGGAGGTTACATTCAGTTGGGATAGGCATTTGCTCCTTTGGGGGGGAAGGGGGGGAGAAGTTTGCGCTGAATCTGTCTGCCAGGATGTTGGCTATGTCTGTAGGTTTGGTATATTTTGTACCGTTATGCAACAATTCAGAGCATATCTGGGAGTTTCCGCCCATGTTCCTGACATAACTAAAGAAGGCCTTGTGATTATCTTGAGTGTCTAGGGCAATTTTTCTTTCAAAACTGGCCTTTGATGATTTTATGAGGGATCAAAGTTTCTTGCTAATACTGATCAGAGATGCCTTCCCTTTTTGGGATTTTGCTCTGTCATGTAGTAGCTTCCTCCTTCTGCTGTATAGCTTATTTATGGCCGGGGTCCACCAGACCGGTCTCCTGTTTTTGGAGGAGTGAGTCTTGGTTTTATTTGGGATAGCACAATCCATGCATTCCTGCAGGTGCTCATAGAATGCATTTGCAAAGGAATCTGTGGATTGGGCTGTATTATCCTCTGGCCCAGGGGCTTTGAAGGATTCCACCTCAGTCTTGAGAAGTGCAAAGTTGGCTTTTGAGAAATTCTTTACAGTGATTTCCTTGGCTGGGGGTGGGGACGGGATAAGGATGTCCAGGGAAATTTGTTTATGGTCTGATCTTACCAATGAGGGGTTTACCTCTGGCGTGGAACATAGAGTCCCCATGTTGGTGATGACCAGGTCCAATATGTTGTTCCCTCTTGTGGGAGTGGTGACCAGTTGTTCCATTGTGTCAGAGTTTATAAATTCAAGGAACCATTGGGAGAGGGTGTTTGGGCTTGAGTAGTTTTCCCACTCAATGTTTGGGTAGTTGAAGTCACCCAATAACATAGTGTTTGGAGAGACCTTCATATTCTCCAATGTTCTCAGGAATGCCATGTGGGGTTCCTGTAATAGGGAGGGTGTTCTGTAACAGGCTACAAACTGAAAGGCAGTTTTGCCTGCTGTTAGTTGCACATGGAAGGTATCCGATGCTTCGTGCAGTGCCACTAACCTGGAGGTGCAGGTATCTTTGATGAATATAGATACTCCCCCTCCTTTTGTGCTTCGGTCCGAGTTTTGGGGCTGAAACGCATGGTATGAGTTATAACCTGGTAGTGCTGGGGTGCTCTCAGGAGCCTTGAACCAGATTTCTGTTACTGCACAGACATCAACTTTCTCCATACTGAGGAGAGCCTCGAGTGCATGCATCTTGAGGTTTAGACTTCTGGCATTGAGTAGCATTACCTTTATTTTTTTTATCCTTGGGTTGTCTATGGAGGTGAGTTTGTCCTTTGAGCCTTGCCTAAAAAAGGCACTATGGGGGTGGCAAGAGCCTTGGTCAGTATACGAAAGCCTAAGGATGACAGGTGCAAGCCGTCCCTAGTGAAGAAACGTGGCTTGTCGAGCATGTCATCCCAGGCTGACAGACATTGGATCCCCTTTGAATGACACCAATACTTTAGCCAATTGTTGAAACTGATCATTTTGTCTTCATACTGTGGCATCATTCTTGGTGAGGGCAAGATGCTACTCAAGGTCAGGGTCATACCAGCCTGGGCTACATGGTCAGAGAGCTCCTCTATGTCTCTTTTCATGTCGTCCAGGGAGGTATGTCTCAGGTCATTCACACCAGCATGGACAATGACGGAGTCATACTTGTACTTGCTTTGGAGTGACTTGAGTGCTTGCGTTATGTGGCGGATTCTGGCACCTGACAGGCAGCTTACAGTGACCTTCAGTGTGCGGGACAATAGAGTCCCCTATAACAAGTGTATTTGGTGTGTTGTTTGGCTTTAAGGGCTGTGACTGTGAGGCACACTGATTTTGTGAGATATGTGATTCGTGGGTATTGTTGAGGGGTGGCTGTTGCTTGGATATCTGCTTAGGAGGTCTTTGCTGTTTAGGCAGATTTTTATTTAGAGCCTCTGAGTATGTTTTTGTGTGTTTATGTGTTGGGTATGCAGATGCAATAGGTCTGTGTGAGACAGGATTTGTGGTGTGGGTGGTTACCTTTTCCTTCTGACTGACTGTGCCAGTCTTGGGTTGCGAGAGCTCTGCCTCCAGTTTGGCTGTGTAACTGCATCTCTCACATGTATTAGAGTTTGTTGGAAGGAGGAGAGGGTTGTCTGTGTACATAAGGCAATTGTAACATTGCCTCAAAATTCCCAGATTCACCAGCTGGACTGGAGAGTAACCTTGAAACTGACCCTTGGACATACCAGATTAGTATAGGGAACTGTTTTTTTACTGATCAGATTAGGGAAGGGAACTGATTTTTCACTTGATCAGGAAGGACCAATCGGGAGCCTAATACTTATGAGAAGTCAAGGAGGGTGTAGTGCTTAGTTAGTTAGTGTTTCCTTATAAGAGCTGAGTAAGTGCAGGGCTTTAGAAAGAGAAGAGTGATTACTTTGAGAGTTTGAACAGTTCTAAGGGAAAAAGTGAAGAGCAGACTTTGTGGAGCCTGGAATAGTTTAAATCTGTTTAGGCGGCGCTGCCTGATGCTGCTCAGTGTGCAAAACCACTTATTTCATTTTATTTTGCTTTCTATGGTAAAACACTGACCTCCATAGACAGTTTTCACAGTCAGCCTGGGGGCAGTGTCTGGTTAAGTGATTTGCACATAGTTACCTTGTGGGACAGAAAACCTCCCAAATTAATGCTTGCCTCTAACCATTCATTTATCCTCCAAATCAGCCCTGTTATCCTGTCAGGACTACAAATGCTGCCATTGCTCTATCACACCTCTCAACCTCTTACAGCAAGAAATTGGGACAAATCCACAAAAAATGTGTGGACAAAGGCCCAAAATAGGGACACTTTTTAAATATTGCTTTTACAAGCTTAAAAAGTTGATAGAATAATAGATTTTGCATTATCATGAATTTTCTGAAGGATATGAAGTCCGAAACTCAAATGTTTGTATTTATTTTCTGACTTCAACTCTCAATGATTTGCCAGCAAACTATAATTTTTGAGAAACAGACCAAAAATATGAGGCAAAAATCTGGACATTCTGTGAAAATCTGTACAGTTGAGAGGTATGGGCTCTACTCATAAAATCCTAGCTCACTCTAATGAGTGCCTTCTCTGCACTAAAACCCACAAACAATAGCAATGCTTTAACCTCTGTTTCCCTCAGGATCATCATTGTTCTATTAAAGTTGTCAAATGTTTGCCTCCCTCCACAAAGCCACACTGACACATATCTATTGATTTTGGCATTGCTTTTGCCATTCTTGTTGCTAGTCTGGACATAAACACTTTAAAACTAAACTCTAACCTCTTTGTGCGATATAGCCAACACAACATTCTTCCAAGATCCTGGTACTTCCCCACCTAATAAAAATATTGTTAAAAAACTTTTGGATCTTTATGACTTTTACCGCAGCCAATTTGTAAACTTCCGGAGGAATACCATCTGTCTCTGTAGACTACACTGTTGACTGATTGTACATCATCACTTCCAGAGCTCATCTGTTCCAATCCTAGTTATTAGTTGTTAGGTCTCATCTGTCTTTGACCTTGGCATGATTCCGTATTCCATAAATATTAACAAATGTGCCTTTTTCTTGGTTTTGGCATTCCTCTGCTTTATACAACTTATCATAAAATCTTCAAAATATCCCTAATATCACAATAGGATTTCCAGTTATTTTTCATGTTGTACACTGTTTATGTTTGGCAAAAGCCTTTCTACTTTTTGTTGCCAAGGTCACTGTGCTAAACGATTTCTTTTCTGTGCACTGAAAGGGTTATCAAAAATGGTAGCTTAACAGCAGCATTTTAAACATATATATATATATATATATATATATATATATATATATATTTTTTTTTTTCTTATTTATTTATTTATTTTACATTTGTTTACTGGGAGAGTCTGACTGGGCAAGATGCAAACCGTCACTAAAAGCCCAAGGAGAAAAGCTCCAAACAGGACTAAGATTAGCAATACAGAAATGTACGTATAAAAATATACATAAAAAAGTATACATAAGAAATTGAGGAAAATTTAGTTAAAAGGAAACAACTGTTATCTCCATTAAGATACAAATGCAAGATCAGGCAAAACACTTAATGAATACACATAAAAAGTAGCTGTAATACAATATTTTACATTGGAATTAGTGGGTATTATATACAAAATCTGTAGTATTTGGTACAATGCAAATGTAGACTTAGGCAATACATGAGTTTCTAATGTACAGAAACTTTTGTGAGGAAGTTTATGAGTTTCTAACATACAGCAACATGTGAGATGATAATACAATAGAAGAAGTTGATGAACAGTACATCCTGGGATGAGCTTGTCTTAAAAGGATAGGATTGAAAGTTCAGCCTTTAGAGTACAAAATATGTGTGTTGCATTTGAGGAGAGAAGGGTTATAGTACAGGAATGCCTAAGTGATGTTAGTGGGGAGTGTATATGGAGTAAGGCATACTATTTGATTTGGTAGGAGGTTATCCTGGGTCTGAACAGGTACATTTTCATGAGCTGGTTAAGTAGGAATGGAGAAGGTTTTTAAAGTCAGGTTTGCTGTCTAGAATATACATCTTATCCAAATGCTTCCTTACTTTCCATATATCACTTTGCAGCTGTATCTGTTCTTCTTCTGTGAGATTCTCTTTATCCTGCAATACTCTAACCTTTGCCATCTCCACTAAATGATTCCTATTAATTCTTTCCTATATTTCTTTCTGTCTTAATTTGTAAGCACAATTTTCTTTTTAATCATCTCACTAGCTATCCGTTTTGAAGAAAGTTCTACATGCTCTTAATAACTCTCAAATCATCAGCACTAACCCATCCTAAAATTCTTCTCTCTTTAACAGATATGTGGAAAGCACCTATGTCTCATACTTACATTGTTATTCTGCATCATTATCTTGTTGTTTAACTGGTGTAATTTCCTTCAGAATCACTCTTGTTGTGACCTGTCATGCTGAAGAGACAAAAGACCAGCTCCAAATCATGGTACATCATGTAACACACAAACAGGGCACACAAGGAGAGGAACAAAGACCACTTCCATCACTGATTGTGTGGTAACCACTCCAAGGCAGATCATGTGAAGCATCAAGTTTGCTGAGGGGGTCTAACCCAAACCTTCATCAATGGATCTAAGGTCATTGTCTAAACTCATGAACTCACCATTGCAACAGGAATCAGCCTATGAAAGATCACATAGATTCAGTTAGCATTAATCAGCAAGGCAGGCATCACAGGTTCATTCTCAAGGTATAAGTTTACGGCAGAGTGAAAGTGAGTGAATAATTGCTGTTGAGTACACAACTTAATATACTCTTGTTTTAACTAACATAATACCACCTTTCTACTTGGTTTTCAACCAGTAATAATCAGCTCACAGTGTAGTTTCATAGAAGGTTTTATATAACTGTCTAGGGCTCTCATGAGTTAGAAGGTGCTGCTTGTCCAACTGTTTTTACTAGTTTACAAAGCTTCACAGTGAATCACATTTTTTTTGTTTAAGTCAGTTTTACAGAAGAAAAAAGGTTTTAACAAACCTTAATTTTTCTGTACATAAGATACAGAAATAAAACCTTTCTAACAAAGCTAAAGTCTCCCTCTCTCATGTTTATCTATTACCAAGCCTATTGTACAGCACATAAATCCTCATGAACCTCCAGACTTCTCTACTAACTAAGCTAAAAAATACCTATAACAACATGGTCAGATTTGTTATGAATCAGAACTATAGATCTCATCACTGTCTCTCTCTTTATAATACTTAAACTGGCTAGAATGACCTCACCAGCTTCTCCTCTCTCAGCTTCAAATTATCCACTCTGTCTTGTACCAGCCATCTTTCTGTCCCAACTATCTCCTCTAATCTCCTTATCCACTCCTTCTAGGACTCTCCGAAGCTCATACCAAGACGTACTACAAATCTATAAATGCAAGAGCAAAATCGGACAAAACCTTTACAGCTACTACCCTACTGTTTCTTGGAACAAACGCCCATTGGAAATTAGATCACTCAGCAAACTCAAAAAACTTAAAGCAGCCACCAAAGACTACCTAAAACATCACTGGTCATGCTACTGTACTCACCCTCCATGACCTGTCTTACTCTCCTGCGTAGCTTACTGCCTGTGCTCACTGTTTTTTCCTGCTGTTATGTGCCAGCTCTTTTACCCTTGCTATCTACAGATTTCCCTGGCACCCAGTCGTAAAATATCTTTATTTATATACCACATGTATTAGCTTCACTAACTGTAATCTGCCTTGGATGTAGTTATAAACTCTGAAAATTTGTTTCTACACATATCTTATGTTAAATGGAAACTTAAACTCTGTAAATAATCTTTATGTTTTAACTGTTACAACTGGCAAATGTTAATATTTTGTTTTTAATTCCTATTTTCATCTACAATTTTTATTTTTATTTTATATGTAAATTTGTGGAGCTTTTCTTCCTGAAAAAGGGCTCAGTCAGACAAACCCGGTCAACAAATGTAAAATAAATAAAATGTTCTACAGGGTAGCTTTTAAATTCTTAATGTAAATGTTCTTCATACAACTAGTCCACACATTATTGCCACATGTAAAGAAGTAAAAGGTTTAAATAAATCTTAATTTATGCATAAAAGTATGCAGGCTCTACTGGATACATTTTAAATAATACAATGAATACAAGTGAAATACTCTCTGCAGAACAAATCCACAAAATATATGATGAACAAGGATCCCATGTGGATGAAAGCAAAAGCACTGAGGACTGGAATGCCATCACTACATTTGCTGAAAACATCTTGCCAAAAACTACCAGTTTAAGTGTTTTTGCGGGGGGAGGGGGGGCACTGTTAATGGCATACCTCTCAAATGTCCAGATTTTTGTAGAATGTCCAGATGTTTGACTCATATTTTTGGTCTGTTCCTCATGAAATTAGTGTTTTTTGGCAAATCATTGAGGACTGAAGTCACTAAATAAAACTTAATAATGACATGCATTTGAGTTTCAGACTTCATATTCTTCAGAAAATATTTATTTTATTTAACATTTGTTAATCGGGAAAGTCCAACGTAGAACAAAGCCAATTTTCAGCAGAAGCCTGGGGAGAAACACTATAAATGCATGCCTTTGAACATGGAAGGAAACTAGAGCACGCAGAAGAAACTCACACAAACACAGGGAGGACATGCAGACTCCACGCAGAAGGCACCCTAGCTGAGAATCGAACCAGAGAGCCTCTTGCTGAGAGGTGACAACGCTATTGTTGCACCACTGCACTATCCAGATTTATATTTAACAGTACAAAACTTGCTATTCTAACAACTTTCTAAGTTTGTAGGAGCAGTATTTCAAATCTGCCCCTATTTTTGGTTTTGTCCAGATTTCTAGTGCTGAGAGGTTGAGAGGTATGTTTGTCTGTTTTGTCAACACTACCATCTTCAGGTGCAAGCAAAATTACATTATTGGTTATTATTGTAGTTCCATTAGAGAGGAGACCCATTTTTTTAATCAACAGCAACTGCTACAGGATAAATTCATGTAAATAGGCAGAGTTGGAGTAGTAAAGGTATAAAAGTCAACAACAGCTTTATGCAACTACTTGTAGAATGGTATGCTGAGTTTTATGAAACAGAAGTTACAGAAAGTAGTAACAGGATCTAATTGAGTTTTAAGATGAATACAGAGGAAAAGCATTTCTTTTACTCATATAAATCAGTTTGGATTATTTAGTGTATAAGACGTGTCAAGATGGTACTTCACGCTTACTAACCAGGACCTCAAACACATTCAAAGTTTTTTTCTCAATTTCATATGTTTTTACAAAGCTGGTTTAGTGTACACAGATACTCACACATTTTTATTTTGTATCTCTATGGAGTACAGCACTGAAATGATGTTTTTAGAGGGACAATCTCGCTCAGGCAGATATTTTGTTTATCAAAGAGCAGCACAACATATTTGGGATGAAATCAGTTTTCCATTTAATGAAGGAAGGTCTCTTCTTAGATTTCTTGGGAAAAAAACAGAATGTGCCTTTCAGGCTTCTTTGTTCTTTACATACTTGATATTTGGAAATCTGAATGTGCATACTATTTCAATTACAGAAGGAACATTTCACAGAGGAGCACACTATGTCTTTGAGGCTCCCTTTGTTCTTTACATGCTGATGTAAAATGTAGAAACTTTTCTTTCATCAGGGTTTAACAAAAGAGAGAATTAAGGATTGTTAGTATAAGTATTTGTGTATGTATACTAGGTATTTGTGCATCTTAGGAGACAGAACTGGCTGCACATGTATAATTAAGTACATATTAAGGGAAGGAGCACATTTCAACACCTGTCTAGAGTTCTTTGTCTTAGGAGAAAAGAAACTTCATATAGTAGCACATTCTGTATTTTACTTTCTGCATTTAACTAAGGTCTTATCTGTTTGCATACTGATATTTCAGAATTACAGGTTGATGATGCCTCTAGTTAAGCTCTCTGTTCAACTTATACCCCATTTCTGTGGTTCATGGGCTGTGAACATACTATCAACCATAATATTTCTTGGGCCCAATGTAATTCATCCTCTGCTATAGCTCTCACAGCTTGCCAACATTTGTAGGACCCAAATATTAGACTTATACAGCCTATAATGTTGATGGTGAACACTGCAGACTACAATAGTTTTCTCCCCAGCCACTGAAAGTGCTTATTATCCAGAACAAAGAGCCGTTCTTCATATGAAACTTTTTTCAGTCTTTTTAATTAACTATAAATGGTTTCTAATCTCACCATACCCCTCCCACGAGAGCACAAGTACAAAATCAAATGTTATGTGATTTTTGCAGGCCCCAAGTCCTTATGACAATCATTTCAACAGAAGTTTTTTTTTTATTTGTATCAAATAAAGCATTATTTAACTGCTCCAAGAGCACTGCATTTTTTTATTCTACCCATGGATTTTTCTGAGCTGTAGAATAAAAAAAATATACTCTTGCTAATATATCTTCACTCTTATTCATTTTATTTATATCAATCCTGATTTTAAGTCCAGCATTTCTAATGTTCTGTGGTGGGGGGCTGGGATTGTCTTACTGATTCTGTCAAACCCAGCCCTGTAGTAGCCATTTCAAAGCTTTTTGCCCTGCATATAAAATATGCACTGACCTGAATTGGTGCCATTTTTCTTGCCTAGTAAGAAGTGAGTTTGAACTCCATCACAGAGAGTTACATATTCTTATAAGCGTTACATGATAGTAGTTCCCTTTGTTAAGAGCAGTAATTTGGTTACATTTTCCCCTTCATTTTATTTTTTTTTTCATAATCTCTGTGGATCCAAGCATATTTTTAAAGCTGATTTCTATACAATTAAAATTGCACCACCCTACCCCTATAATGTTATTAGTGTAGGGTCCTACTCAGTATGGGTCTCATTTACATGTATTGTGTTATTTTAGTTAGAAATAATATATCAACTGGTGTTTTCATCTACAATTTTGTTAGTCACATTCACTGGCTAATACATCTTTACCTTGTGATTGATCCTTTGGTGCCAGAGTTTTATTATTTATGCTAACAGAATCCATCAGCTTTCCTTCAGTTTAATTCCTGTTACACTAACTGGCACCAAGAGCAGCCACTGCTAGTCATCAGTGAAGGGACAATGGGAAGAGTGGACAGAACTAGCAGATTCCCTGGAGAAATCCACAGTGGGGTTAAATGACAGTAGAAGAGTCACAATTTCCCATCTGAGCTGTCCTCAGAAAGGATTCTGAACATTCTTAATGTGAGGTCCTACTTTGCTTATTCAAAAAGAAAATGCTAGTTACCCTTTCCTTTAAATAAGGTTTTGGAGATTGAACAGGAATTCTCATTTTAAATGCTTTCTATGATTTGAATGGAAAAGGTCATGCATGTTGAGCTCTGCACTTATGGAGCGCTGTTTCATATATGTATCATTGTAGATGTCTACACACAAGGATAAGCATGTTAAAGGGGAAGAAAAGTGTAGTTACTTGTTATACGAAAATAAAAAAATAGAAACGATATAAATGCAAACACTAACATTTCTTACATTAACTATTATTTGGAGATATCTATAAAGTTAAAAAGTTATAAAATACCGAGGGGAACAAATTCTATGAATACACAAACTGAGTCAGGAGACATTAGACTCAAATTTATGACAGGAAAAAAGTGCAATGCTAATTTGTAAGTGAATAATAGCAGTCCTTCTTTGCTTAGTATGCTATGAGCTGCATTCAATAAACCCTACATGGTGCCCTAAGACCATGTGCTTGTTATAGCATGACATGCACGTGATAGCCCACCATTTTGGATTCAGTAAGTGGCTCTCCACAGTGTGCAGAGCCATGCAAACATAATAAACATTGTGGAATGCAAATTACAGCATACCCAGCTGAACTGTATGCTAATCAACAAATCCAAGATGGAGGAGCTATTCAATAGGTTCTAAAGCAAGTGTGTAGACCATACCTCTCAACCATACCAAATTTCAAGTTTTTTACCAGTTTTTAGGTCCAAATAATGGGATGCCACAGTTCTCAAATGGCACCCCTTAATTTCTGAATTTCCTGGCTTTTTCTTTTTTCTTTTTCCCTGGCTTTTAAGCTGACTTCATCACATGCAGAGGCATGTGTAATGATGTCAGCTCCATGAACAGCCTGCCAGCCTGACGGAATTAGGGCTCCAGAGATTCCCTGTACTTTGTATCTGTAGTATGCATTTCAGCCATCCATCCATTCCCCAGCTGCTCCAGGCTCCACTGACCAGCTTGCATTTCAGCTGCTCCAGATAAGGAGGACAAATAAGGAGGGCAAAAGGTAAAAAGCATTTCAATTACTGCCACATTTGAATTTAACTAGGTCTGCATTTTACACAAGGGAGTCTGTGCATTGAATGAAGTGAACACAAAATGTGTGTAAGTCCAAGAACTGTATCTGTTTCAAGTTCAAGAAGAATTCTATTTTATTTGACAAAGTGTTTGCAAGCAGTAAGTCCGAGTGGCTTCTGTATTTTAACTGCTGCCTGCTGCAAGGTTTAATGGCCGTTAATGGCTTCTGCGAGAACTGTAGTATTTTAAAAGGCCATTCGTGACTTCTGTATTTTATCTTCTGGTGTGTTACTTCTGCAAGTTGGTGTAAGTCCGTGAACTGCTGTGCAAAAGTTTGTTTAATGCTTCTGTAGAAATGCATTTTAACTGCTGTAAAGGGGGGGAGGTGTGTGTGTGTGTGTGTGTGTGTGTGTGTGTGTGTGTGTGTGTGTGTGTGTGTGTGTGTGTGTAAAATGCCCAAGTATAAATGCCCCAGGTAATTATACTTGGTGGTTAGTGTTACTCAGGCTCAAACCCTGTACCTTAGGTACAGGTAGCAAGAGCCTGAATTCCTTACCCACACCCACACCACCACTTGTGTTCAATGTTTCTGTGGTCTGTTCCTCTTAAAATTTGTGGTTTTCTAAAATCTCTGCCAGTCTCTTCTCTCCAAAATCCCCTGCTGATATCATTCACTATAAATTGTCCTGCAGCCTTGCAGAAATCATACTTGTGCTGTGGTGCCTGTGTAAAGCCTCTATCAAGTGATCAGACTAAGGCATCAAAGAATCATACAGTCTTACCGCTCAAATGTACTGATGGTCAACTAATGTTTTCAGACTGTCCTCATACTTTTGTCCTGGAAAATCGCTAATGAGAAGTTAGAAAGTAATGAGATGCATTTCAGTTTCAGACTTCATAACCCTCAGAACATTCTAAAAAATAGCAATGCAAAAAACTGTTTTGATTCTATCAACTATCTAACTTTCAAACACAAATATATGTGAAAAACAAAACATCATAAACACTGATATACTAAGCACTAAGGCTGCTATGCACCCTGAGCATCAGACACAAAAGCTTATGTATCCCTGAATCCAAATGATAGAAAACAAGGATATGGCACAGATATCATCACTTGCACAGGGTGTTTTGGGGGTGGTGACAAGAAACCTAGGCTGACACAAAAGGTAAGTGAGTGTGTGTGAGTAAGAAAGAGAAACAGGCAGACATTTTGATAAAGTAACAAATGACCAGTGTGACAAAATGTGTTTAAGGCCTCACGGCCAAACCATGTAAATGTTGTGTATGTGTCTGTATGCACCCTCTAGGTAAAATTGGTGTATGAGTGTCTGCATGGACACAGCCAAGCTCTGTGCTAGCTCTGTGTCTTGGTATGTCAGACAGGTGTGAGCCATGCATGGCAGAGTTGGTGGTTCATTGTTGTCGTACCCGACCATGAGAACTGTCTCTGCCAGGTGTTGCACTGGCATGTCCACACCCATGGGTAGATGCACTGCTGCAACCTGAACTTGACTGATGTCTGCTGGATGAGCTCTATTCATAAGGAGGCTCAGGACCATGACCCTATAGTCTGCCACATCTGGGTGTGGATTCCGTAATCACTGACAGAGCAGTATAAGTAGTCGCACTATAGCACATCAGCTGACAACAGATGATGTTGCTGACCTACACCCATGTGGATGCCATTCCCTCCCAAAAACATTCCATCACAGATGCTGCCCATTCGAACATGTCATTTATTTGATCTATTGAATTGGCAACACAGTGGAGACAGTCATGCATGTTAGCCTGTGCAACATCTAGAGCCATAAGAATTTCTCTGGAGTACCTATTGGAATGTGCCTGTACCTACATGATGAACCTAACCTTACATTGAGTAGCATGGGAAGACACACTTTCATCAGGTGGAGGACAGACAGCAGCACTCCTTGGAGTACTCCTATCAACCCTCTTGTGTGTCACCTCACCCACACTTTAGCTATGGCCAGAGTCAACAGGCACTGAAGCCACAGTAACCACATTACCCTGATCAAGCTTTTCACCTTCCACCTGACCAATATCTGAGGGCTCACTGGAATGTGTTGGCACAGGCTTGCTGGCTATGTCTGATGGAATTACAGGTGATCATTGGATGTCATCCTCAGTGTCTCATTCAACTTCTGCACACCCCAAACTGTGCCACTGTTTGCCCATCATCATCATCAGAGTCTGCTAATTTACTGACATTGGGTTGTAGGAATCTCACACTTCCACTGTGAGGATCACCTGTGATAATAAGCAACAAACACAGGAAAGCAATTAAAACAGACACTGCTATAATCCAATATATACTGACAAACTAACAGTGGTGCCACTATTACAGACAGTACAGCAGTATAAACAACAGTCCTGACAACCATATCACAAAATAAAATTTATTTTAACTGCTCATCAGTACTGATAAAAATGTTTGGCTTACCATGTGTAGATGCTTATGTGCTCATTATGTTGGTTGATCTTAAAAGAAGTTAAGTAAAATGTAAGGACACAGCATTTTAATGAAGATTAATGGGGGGGTTAAACTTTTGCCCTTTATATGTCCATTAACCATACTTTTAACAAGTCTATCCCAAGCCCATGTGTAATCAACCTGAATGTGTTAACTGCATCAAAGAAGTATACCCCCAAAAAAATTATGTTAAAAGCATTAAACAAAAATGAAGTATTTGTTGTCAATATTTTACTAGCCAAGACATATTTAGCAATTGATACAGGTAAGCCTACCTGGAAGGTCCTCCTGGGACATACTTTTCCTCTCTGAAACAGCAGCACCAACATCTGTGACATGCTGTTGTGCACTTCCCTGTGAGTCTCTGGATCCCTGACAGTGGACAGGAGCTCTTCATCTGGTGTCAATGGTGGCACTGTAGCAAGTCCTCCCCAGTAGCCATCAATTTTCTGGCCACTGCAGCTGCTCTACTCTGGGCTGATGAAATCATGTCAGTGGTCCCATGGTGCACCTGATCATATGTCCTACTGCGTTCATCCACTGCAGTAACATCAGCTACTATCTGCTGCCAAATTTGCATTCTGCCAGACATATCTCCACATCCCCTCTCAAGCAGAAAGACATCATGTCGCCTAAATACTTCCATGATTACCTCATTCTCAGGGTCAGTGATGGAGGTTTGATGGGATTGATTCAACTGGCTAGCATACTCCTAGTTGACATAAAACATAACAGAAGGATAATACACATAAGTATCACATAAATTCTAAAACAAGTACAGTAACAATATCCAAACATTTTTTTGATGCCAACACAGAAATGCAACTTGGCTCCCCACCCCCAAAACAACAGGCAAATGACACATATTGCAAACAAACCTCAGTGAACTGCTAAAAGTGCTATCAAATAAACTGTCCATGAAACATGTATACACATTTACCACAGAACATTCAATAATATGCAATTGTCAGTCACGTCTGCCTGTGGCCAGCACTTCTCTAGAGGTGGCTATGGCCATCCTTCAAGGGTAACACCCCTGTGTAACTGACAATATAGCACACAACATTTCTCAAAAATAACAATAGAGTGTGAAAAGAAAAGCAGTTGTAACATAAGGACTTCTGATGACATTTAATAAAGCTGTGCATCTGAAAGAGTAAACTGCCCTGACAAACATGCCTATGCCATCAGTAAACTTGTAAGAAATGCATACAGATAAAAGATAGCATTTGGTAATTTATATATATATATATATATATATATATATATATATATATATATATATATATATATATATATATATATAGGTTCCGTATTTAATTTTGAAATAGTTAAATGCCGAATTTCAGTATTCCGAAATTCGAACACTGAAGTCTGAAGATTCTGAAACATCAGAAGCGTGAAATTCGAAGTACCGAATTTCAGAGCTTCTGGTGTTGTGGTATGTGAAGGTGTAGGTGTTTGTTTGGGTAAGTATGTTTTAGTGTGTTGGTTAGGGGCTTTAATGTATGTTAGTGTGTGTTTTGGCTGTGATGTGATTGTGCAAGGGGCTGTGAAATGTATGGGTGTAAGTTATATTTGTGTCTGTGATTGTGCGATCTCAGAGTTAGTATATGTACGTAGGGGCCAGGGTTTGTCATTGTGTGAATATATAGATGTACATTTAGGTAAGTATGTATGAGTGTGTGGGTTAAGGGCTTTAGTGTATGTTAGTGTGTTTTGGCTGTGATGTGTGTGTGCGGGGGTGTGTGAAATGTGTCAGTGTGAGTTACATTTTTGTCTGAGTGAACAATCTCAGAGTTAGTATACATAAGTAGGGGGGTGGTGGCATAGCCCCCCACATAGGGTGTGCAGGGGGGCTTGCCCCCTGCTTATCATTAGTTTACTATGTCATATTTGAGCTGGGGTGATTTGTGTGTATGTGTCTGTGTGTGATGTGCATGTAGTATTATGTCAGTATTTTGAGTTTCGCTGTTGTAGGTTTTCGGTGTTAGGTGTTTTCGGCTATGTGATTTCGGAATACATAAATTCGGGATTTCAGTATTTTGAAATTACATAGTGAATATATATATATATATATATATATATATATATATATATATATATATATATATATATATATATATATATATATATATATATATATATATATATATATATATATATATATATATATATATATATATATATATATATATATATATATATATATATATATATATATATATATAGTTCCCCTTCACAATCCCGAATTACTGAATGCTCGAAATTCAGTAACTCGAGACTGTAAAGTCGAAAATGCAGAAGCGTGAATCTGCATAAGCATAAATTTAAATATCTCGAATCCGCACTTATGCATGTCAGCTACGGGACGGGAAGTATGTGAGTTGGGATGTTTTACAGAAGTGAAGGTAAGTGAGTGTATGTGCGTGTTTTGTAAGTTGTACATGTGGGTTAGGGTAGGGAAGTGGGAGTATGAGTGAGTGTTGGATGTGTCTGTGTGATGTGTTTGTGTGTGTGCGAGGCAGTTTAAAATGTCTGTGTGTTTTTTTGGTGTATTAGTGCGATCTCGGAGTTAGAATATATAAGTAGGGGGTGTGGGGGGTACAGAGGGACTTGCCCCCCTGTGTACATGTAGTGTAGGGCTTGTAGTTTATGTGATGTGGGTTGAATGGTGTGCATGTTGTGTGGTGTATGTGTTCTGTATGTTTGGGTTTTTTTGTTTTTGTGCTTGTGGGTTTTGGGATTTTTGTTGGTTCGACTTTATAATTTCGAGTTACTGAATTTCGAGCATTCAGTAATTCAATATTATGAAGGGGAACTATATATATATATATATATATATATATATATATATATATATATATATATATATATATATATATATATATATATATATATATATATATATATATATATATATATATATATATATATATATATATATATATATATATATATATATATATATATATGTGATTTTTCTTAGTGACATTTCAGCATATCCAGTATTTAACTGACAAATGCAAGCATACCTTTATCAAGATCAGTAGTCTTCTATGCATATAAATCCAAAGTAATAGCAATCTTCTTCTGTGTTACCCACATTAACAAGTCTCCTCACCTTCAGGTTTCCTTGCTACATGGTTCCCTTTTTATAGTGTAGATTAAATGCTGTCAGCACAGTGAAGATGCAAATAAGGTGTGAACTCCTTAGAATTGCTGAATCCCAAATACTTGGCTCTGTGTAGCAAATGTAAACAAAATGCGGACACTGTTTCAGTGATTGTTGCTAATGGACTGCAACTGTGCATGATTACTAGTTGGGAGAAGGAAAACACAACAGCAATTCAGATTCCCTTACCTCCAGTGGGTGTGTCAGTCAGGTTAGATTTACGAAGTGTAGAAGTAATTGTATTAATGTTTAAAATATAGGTAAGCAGCACACATTTCATTTTATGTTCCATAACATCCAATCTCTCCTTCATTTCTTGTCAAACGTATATTACTGCCATTCAATAACTTCACCCATTTTAAGGACAATGATACAGAATGCCTTACAGACTGCATGTCTCAGATTACTGGTCAGATAAGGCAAGAATGAACAACAAACATGGAGAGCTAAGAGACAGCTGCATATATGCAAACAAAACTCAGAAATTGTTGTGTTATCACTACATGCGCTAGGTCTGAAATTCATATATGTATGAACAAGTGTCATATGTTTTGGTAGTACTGGATTGATGTTGCAGTTGGTTGTATGCACAATGATTTTCAATCTCTGCTACAAAGCTGCTTCTTTGGCAAAGAGGGGTAAGACACCCATAGCATGTTTTGAAGGTTCATTGGAGTGAGAGTTCAAATCCAGACCTTTGTGAAAATGTGTCATATGTACCAACATTAACTTTAGTCCTGTTGTTGATGTAAAATATGTATTTCCTTCCTTTATCATAATTTAATTTTTTTTAAATGTCAGTATTTGCGTAGTGCATGGCATCACACAAATAGGGAAAATGGAGAAACACAAGGAATGTCAGGTTTGGCTGTGGTTACTTCATTTGCACACTGTTTAGCAGGTGCAAACTTGGCCCACACTGGAGGCAGACAGAACACCTGCAGACAGGATGGAGACTTTAAAAAGGTAAAAAAGGATACATTCTTAAGGTTTCTGCTTTCAGTCATGCAACATCACTTAGCAAGCTTCTCCAACACCTGTAGTCATCCAACACTTGTAGACACAAGCAGACAGTCAATAATTCCAGCCCAAAACATTCAATTAATTCTGTGTGGCACTGTGCAAATATGCTAAGTGGTACTGAGTGGTGGTTAACATACAGAAATTAAGAATGAAAAGAAAACAAAATTATGCAGCTACTAGTTATCTATTCCTGTGGCAGCTGGTGTAAGTGCAGGGCTGGAATACAGATGGTGCGGGGTTCTAATACAGGACATGTAACATAATTTTAATGTTGTGACAGTTAGTTTACAGTAATGACCAGTAAAATATTCAATGTTATTGCAATATTCCTGTGACAAAAGCTATATGTGTAGGGCTGCCATACACATGGTCCTCGGTTCTAATACAGGGAATTCCAGACATATTTGCTGTTGTTTCTATTTCACAAGTGACTAAAAGTGAGTTTCTCAGCTTTAGCTTGTGACTCTGGATTACTTTTTGCTGTTTTTCTATGTTTCTGTAAGTGGATGTCCTTCACACTTAAATAAGACACATACACAAATGACTGTATATGCAAGGACCTTGTCAGGTTGCACACAGATGTGGTTAATACTTCAATCTGTCCTCTGTATTTAATCAGTGATGCATGACTATGTGTGAGAAGCACTTCTGTGGTAAAGATAGAAAATCACCGTTGTGGAAAACATGTTTTGTCCCTTATGCATATGTTTGAATCTCACACTGTAAAAATAAATTTTAGCAATGCATACAGCCAAACAAACATATGTTAGGCCATGACACCATGACATTTATACCCCTAGTGTATGTCTCCAAAGTTAAATTACCTAACAGTAACAGCAGCAGACAACCCTCAAACTAATGTTGAGTGTCAAATTAACCTTCTAATTTCATTTGTCTCTCTGTATGGCACTGTTGCTCACTGTTTAACATGTTGCAAATGTGTTTGGCATTGTTTCTTGGGTTTGTGCACTAATAGTAAACATGATAAAAGGAATTGGGGGAAATCATCATTCTCCATTATGTTATTCTGTGGAGTAGACATGGCTGGTGTTCAAGGAGAAGGTGCCCAATTTAGGACACAGAGGTGGGGTGGTCAGCTCTCAGTACATGTCTGAGTCATGGAATATTTTGGCTCACACTGTATCCAGTGCAACTTGTATCCCATGCACTGGACAACAATGTAAGTACCACTTTAATGGCCTACAAAGGCATTAGAAGGATGAGTTCAGAATGGGAGACATCCTACAGCTGTTTAAGTATGGCTAATAAAGAGAATTTATAATACACAGAAAGCAGCATATAGGCCAGACTGGTATGCATAATGCCCTTCTTTTCTTTTCTGTTTTTTTTCTTTTCTTTTCTTTCTACAGCTAACCCTGGGATATATGCAAATCATCGAGCTCACAATGAGCATTTGGAGAGATGGAGGGAAGCAAGTGGTATGTATGCAGCATAAGAGAAGTCTTATAATAGCTTTAAAAGTTTAGAAGAATGTTTTGTCTTCTATACAGTAGTAGCATATTAAGCATGCCTATCCTAAATGACAAAGCAAGTATGTATGAATAACTCTGTAGGCCAAACCAACTTCAGGAGTCAAGTATAAGACTATAGTCAGAGGTTCTAGGCTCAAATACCATGAGTAACAACTATACAATACTGCAATCCTTTAAAAAAATACAGAATTTTGAATCTATGCCACTGGCAAAAATGCCCTGCTATTAACTGTAATCTGTACAATTGGACAAGCATAGAAGCAATATATGCACATTAAAAATATTACTTTGAGCAATCTGTAATTATAGTTTGTAGTTGATAGGACATATACTTAAATGTAAAACTTCTGATAAAATACTAGTATTATTGTGATAATGCATTTTATGTCACATATGATGGTACTAATGTTATCTCTTTTTTTCCTCTCATCCCAACCCTTATCTCTTTCTTTTTTACTATTATGTGTCATTAAAATGTGTCACTGTCATCCATTTGTAACAAATCAATAAATTCTTTGCAGCACAGAATGGTAGACCAATCCCAGTAGGTCAGCCGTAGGTCAGCCTGTACCCACTCCACTGACTCAAGCATCAACCCCAGCATATCTGGGACCCAACCTGGCAGTACTGACTCTGCTGTACCTGCATTAGCTGGACCCTCAGGTAGTGGTACCCTGGAAGCTGGTGCTGTGGTACCCTCTGGGAGTAATGGCAGAGGTGGTGATTTCATCACCAGCAGGAGATGCCAGGTCTGGTGCATAGGGTCATGAGCAAAACTATTAGTGCATGCCTATGCCAGATGGAAAGGCTGCTCTCCCTCATGGTATGTAGGAGGAGAAGACATTAACACACTCCAGCAGCCAGTACAGTAAGGGGCCAGTGATGACAGTCCTGTGGGTGAGAACTAGACTCTCACTTTCCCCATGTTTGATGGTTGTGAGCTCAATGTGTCCCCTCCCTTCCCCAAATCATTGCATTCTCCAAAATTTTGTATCCATCACCTTCCATGTGTCTCATATTGTTTCTCTTGTTTGCATTTCCTTCCTTACCTACCTAACTTACCTTGCCAAAAAATACCAGTGTCCCTTACCCAGCATTCCTCTCTTTATGAAAAAAAGATACATGGACACATGTCCCACAAAATATGCCATACATAGCTCTCCATTTCACATGTGTCTACTTGACACACTTGATTCAGTCCAATTTGCTATATAAAACCAAAAAGCCAAACGAGCCACAAAACACGTAAACGAACTAGGTTTATTCCAATACACTAAAAGTTAAGCGCTTTTCGTTGCCGCCAATACGGCAACTTCATCAGACAAGAACGTACAAACACAAATGAATTAAATAAGAAAAATCACATGATCAATATAAGCCGGTCAGCTGAGCTAACCATATAGTTCCCGAATGTTAAAACACCAGTTACCTTGTCAGTCGACTTTAAAATATCAATTCTACTTGAATGTTAAAAACAATATTTTTTAAAAATAATAAGGATACAATACAAAATTAGTAAAGAACCAATGATAGAACTGTACTTAGTACACGATCTGAAAAAATTCTCTATGAGACTTGTTACGGTACATCCATCTTGGCTCCCAAAGTTGACAATATAGCAAATTCAGGTGTTTAGATGTTTTGAAAAAGATTTTGTTACATCCCAAAAATTCTAATGCCAGGATAAACACTAGAGTTAATACAAATTAGTGCAAATTTAAACTCCGATAAACATTGTTGTAAGCAATAATACAAAATAGAATTGTATGGAACTAATAATAAAAAGCCAGAGTACTCACAGGCTCTGTGTGGAAAAATTTATGATTAATAGGTACTATGAACTCACACCTTTTAAAATTTACTTGATTTACACTCAAACCATTAGCAAGGTACACTATGGTTAACATTAACCACAACTTTAAGTTTACAGTTATTGACCACATAGAAACTAACATTAGGGGTGGTCCAGCGAACTGGCTTCTAGAAGAATGTGAGTTAGCTTGGCAGATCAGGCTTAATGCCTTTTCACCACCAGGTATCAATGAGGCATGCAATATAGCATGTATTCTTAAATTAAAAAGCTTAGTGAGATAACGTATACATAAAATCTTTTGTCAATATTAACATTATTCTCACTACTCGTAGTCTTCGAGGTCAGATAATATGTGTGATAGAGTCGGGCACCTTGGTTTGAGTTTTAATTTTACTAATTTTGTATTGTATCCTTATTATTTTTAAAAAATATTGTTTTTAACATTCAAGTAGAATTGATATTTTAAAGTCGACTGACAAGGTAACCGGTGTTTTAACATTCGGAAACTATATGGTTAGCTCAGCTGACCGGCTTATATTGATCATGTGATTTTTCTTATTTAATTCATTTGTGTTTGTAAGTTCTTGTCTGATGAAGTTGCCATATTGGCGGCAACGAAAAGCGCTCAACTTTTATTGTATTGGAATAAACCTAGTTCGTTTATGGGTTTTGTGGCTCATTTGGCTTTTTGGTTTTATTAGTTTGTTTATTTTTACTGAGTGTGTTTTTCGTTATGGCGTCCAATTTGCTATATAACCTAATTGTGTTGTTTTCACCCTTCTCTGGGAGGAGAGGCTGGACTCTGCCCTTCTAAGCTGGGAATTTCTGGTTAAAGGCTTATAGTGCCTGCATATTTGAACTGTTTCTTACTGAAATTGGTACACCTTGTTTGCTGTAGCATAGACTAGATCCAGGCCTGCTGAATCTAGCTTTGTTTGTATGCTTGTTGTTTGTTTGCTTGTCATTTCCCTGAAATGCTAATTCCACCTAAAACACGGCTTTTCAGTGCTTCTGTGGATCCCTAGTGATATCTGCATTGCTTACTGTACTTATTTCCTTGTTTCACTTGAAAGAAAGTTACTGTTTGTCATTTTTGCATTTAAGTTTCCTGTAACACATAGCATTTAAGTTACCTGGCACTTGCTCACTAAAGCAATTATATAAGTCAGCACTAAAAAAATTAAAAGCACTACACCCTCACAAACTCCCCTTGAGTACCTTGTTCCCCATTGGCCCTTTTTTCAATTATAAAGGAATTCCCAATACTATTCTAGCATGTCCAAAGGTCAGTTGTCAATCTCCTCTCCGGTCCAGCTGGTGAATCTGGGAATCTTGAGGCAATGTTACAACTGCCTCATGTACACAGACAACCCTCTCCTCCTCCCAACAAACTCCAACACATGTGAGAGATGCAACCATATAGCCAAACTGGAGGCTAATCTCTCTCAACTTAGTACTGGCGTAACCAGTCAGGAGGAGAAGGAAATCACACTCACTACAATTCCAGTCTCACATAGACCTACCACGACAGCAAACCAAACACATAAACACACAAAAACATACTCGGAGGCTCTAAATAAAAATCTGCCTAAGCAGCAGAGACCTCCAAAGCAGACACCCAAGCAACCGCTAACCCAAAACAAAACACGTGCAACACATAGCTCACAAAGCCAGTGTGCCAAACAGTCACAGCCCTTAAGGCTAAACAACACACCTGATACACTTGTAATAGGTGACTCTATCGTCAGGCACACTGATGTCCCGCTCACCAGTCTGAACAAGGAGAAGGTCACAGTGAGCTGCCAGTCGGGTGCTATGATCCGCCACATAACACAAGCACTCAGGTCACTCCAAGGCAAGTACAAATATGACTCAGTCATTGTCCATGCTGGTGTGAATGACCTGAGACATACCTCCCTGGCCTACATGAAAAGAGACATAGAGGAGCTCTCTGAGCATGTAGCCCAGGCCAGTATGACCCTAACCTTGAGTAGCATCTTACCCTCACCAAGAATGATGCCACAATATGAAGACAAGATGATCAATTTCAAAAATTGGCTTAAGTATTGGTGTCATTCAAAGAGGATCCAATGCCTGTCAGCCTGGGATGACATGCTCGACAAGCCACGTTGCTTTGCTAGGGATGGCTTGCATCTGTCACCCCTGGGCTTTCGGATATTGGCAAAGGCTCTTGCTACCCCCATAATGCCTTTTTTAGGCAAGGCTCAAAAGACAAACCCACCTCCATAGGTATCACAAGGGATAAGAAACTAAGAGTAATGCTACTCAACGTCAGAAGTCTAAACCTCAAGATGCACACACTCGAAACTCTCCGTAGCATGGAGAACATCGATATCTGTGCAGTAACAGAAACCTGGTTCAAGGTTCCGGAGAGCGCCACAGCACTACCAGGTTATACCTCATACCATGCTTTTCAGCCCCAAAACATGGACCGAACCACAAAAAGAGGGGGAGTATCAATATTCGTCAAAGATACCCACACCTCCAGGTTGGTGGCACAGCACGAACCATCAGAGACTATCCATGTGCAACTAACAGTGGGTAAAACTGCCTTCCAGTTTATAGCCTGCTACAGACCACCCTCCCAAACCCAGGAACCCCACTCGGCCTTCCTGAGAACACTGGAAAATATGAAGGTCTCTCCAAACACCATTATATTGGGTGACATCAACTACCCAAACATAGACTGGGAGCATTACTCTAGCTCCAACACCCTAGCCCAAAGGTTCCTAGAATTTATAAACTCAAATGCTATTGAACAACTTGTTACCACTCCCACAAGAGTGGAAAACATACTGGACCTGATCATCACCAACATGGGGACTCTATGCTCGAGACCAGAAGTGTATCCCTCGCTGGAAAGATCAGACCATAAACTAATCTCACTGGATATTCACATCCCGACCCCACCCCCTGCCCAGAAAACCACAGTGAAAAACTTCTTTAAAGCAAACTTCACACTCCTCAAAACCGAGGTGGAATCCTTCAAAGCCCCTGGGCCTGTTGAAAATACGGGCCAGACTGCAGAATCTTTTATAAACGCATTCTATGAACACTTTCAGGAATGTATGAATCATGCAATCCCAAATAAAACCAAGACCCAATCCTCCAAAGGCAGACGCCCTGTCTGGTGGACCCCAGCCATAAACAAACTATACAATAGAAGGAGGAAGCTACTACATGATAGAGCAAAATCCCAAAAAGGGACGGCATCTCTGATCAGTATTAGCAAAAAACTACCGCCACTCATAAAATCGTCTACGGCCAGCTTCGAGAGAAAAATTGCACAGGACACTAAGGATAATCACAAGGCTTTCTTTAGTTATGTTAGGAACCTGGGTGGGAATTCCCAGATATGCTAGAATTAGTCCAAAATGACAAAAAATACATCGAACCTACAGACATTGCCAACATCCTAGCTGACAGGTTCAGCACAAGTTTGCCCCCCACCCCAGCAAGAGGGCAAATATCTATCCCAGCAGAGTGCTGCCCCGCTGACAGCTCAGATGCTCAGGTAAGATTCGCCCTCTCTAAAGCAAAAAACACAGCATCAATGGGACCAGACGGTGTCCCGGGCTGCGTCCTACATGAACTGCAAGAAGAGCTAAACCCAAACATAAAACTGTTCAATCTCAGCCTTACTACAGGATATGTACCCAAAGAGTGGCGTACAGCAACAGTGCTCCCTCTCCACAAAGGTGGTGCCTCAACGGATCCTGGAAACTATCGCCCCATAAGCCTGACTAGCTTGGTCTGCAAAGCTATGGAAAGGATCATCATGGACCTCATAAATAAAGATATTGGGGACCTACAGACACTGGATCCTACCGAGTTCGGCTTTAAGGGCAGATCCTGCCTCTACAACCTGGTTGATTTCTTTAAAACAGTCACCAGGGCCATTGACGAGGGGAAGGTGGTCCACACAGCCTACCTGCACCTCGCAAAAGCCTTCGATACAATACCCCACTCAGGCATTATAGATAATCTCACCAGCTTAAATATAAACCCCTATGTCACTAGATGGGTTGCAAACTGGCACAAGGACAGAACCCACATGGATAGAATTGCTGGAGCCAGGTCAGACTCCAAACCAGTTACAAGTGGCATCCCACAAGGCTCAGTCCTGGGACCTCTCTTGTTCAGTATATATTTCTCGGAGGTACAGGCCAACACAGAAGGACTGTGGCTGACCAAGTTCGCAGATGACTGCAACCTGGGTGCCATAATCGACTCTCCTGCCGACACAAGCATCCTCCAAAAGGGCCTCATAGAAACAGACAACTGGTGCCAGAGCCATGGCCTCAAGCTAAACGCCAAAAAGTGTATAGTCATCCCCTTTGGCAAAAACAAAGTGCCCACAAATTACCACATAGGTGGTAATCCATTAAGTACAGTACAAAGATAAAATGATCGATTTTAACAATTGGCTAAAATTTTGGTGTCATTCAAAGGGGATCCAGTGTCTGTCACCCTGGGATGTCATGCTCGACAAGCCACGTTGCTTCACTAGGGATGGCTTGCACCTGCCACCACTGGGCTTTCGGATATTGGCAAAGGCTCTTGCCACCACATAGTGCCTTTTTTAGGCAAGGCTCAAAAGTCAAACCCACCCCCATAGACAGCACAAGGAACAAGAAACTAAGGGTAATGCTGCTAAACGCCAGAAGATGCACGCACTCGAAGCTCTCCTCAGTATGTAGAACATCGATATCTGTGCAGTGACAGAAACCTGGTTCAAGGCTTCAGAGAGCACCCCAGCACTACCAGGCTATACCTCATATCATGCTTTTTGGCCCCAAAACCCAGACTGAAACCAGCAACTACCCCGGTTAGTGGCATTG
>NC_056732.1:1758025531-1758040944 GCF_019279795.1 Protopterus annectens | reverse complement strand
ATTGTACTTTTGCTTTGGAATGTGTTAAACTAGTTCGTGAGGATACTCTGAAAGTTTAATTAGCAAGAGCTTAGATAGATTACTTAATTTAAACAGAAAAGGCAACAATTTTGGTAAAGTTCATGTTGCTAAATCTAGAGATGAGGAGATTGCTTCTGCAGACATAGATAGATTGTTCTTTGTCACTAAATTTTCCCCTTTCTCTGTGAGGCTGAAGAATATTGTTGAGTTCTTGTGGCCCATTGTTTGCAACAATGAGGAGATTGGTCACATGTTTCCGGATCATGTTTCTTTTTCTTATGGTAGATATGCCAATCTTAAAGAAATTTTGAAACACAAAGTCAAAATTTGTGGCAGGTCTGGCAGTATTAACAATTTACCGTTGGCATGTTCAGATGTGGAACATGTAAGGTATGTTCAAAAGTAAAGAATTTAACAGATTGTCTCATTAATGGGGTCAAATACACTGCGCACAACTTTTTTAATTGCAAATCATGCGGGGTTGTGTATTTGATTGGGTGTGATTGTGTTCCATCTAAATTTTATATTGGTCAGACCAAACGGCAGTTAAAAATTCGTATTTTAGAACATTTAGGGGATATTCGAAATGTTAGAAATGATAGCCCAGTTTCCCAACATTTTAATCTAGTTCACAATGGTAGTTCTGATTCATTATTCTTTTGTGCTCTAGCCAAGCCTGAATTTCACTATGGTGGAAATTTTCTACAGAGTTTGTTGAAGTTGGAAAGCAGATTTATTTTGAAATTTAGCACTTTAAAACCTAGGGGCATGAATTTAGAAGTCAATCTCACAATATAATTTATATTATCTATTTAAAATTTTCTTGGGTGTATTATCAGACGCAGTATTAGATGTTGTACATTTTGAATTTACTATTCATGTATTTATGTATAGTGTTTTGCACACAACTTTGCATTTTTTCACAGCATGTGTTTTTATACATACACATGCTTTAGTTTATGTCTCTTTAATTCTTTGGGCCAATTAAGCTGTTTGTCAATTATATTAATTGATATCTTAAAGTATATAAGGTGCAACAAGCATTAATGCATTCATTCCTTTGAAGGCATTCAGCCGAGGTACCAGAATAAAGTGTTGCAGCTTTCTCCAGTCTCTGTGTTGGTTTGTCTACAATATGTGTCATTTGCCTGTTGTTTTGGGGGTGGGGAGCCAAGTTGCATTTCTGTGTTGGCATCAAAAAAATGTTTTGATATTGTTACCGTACTTGTTTTAGAATTCATGTGATACTTATGTGTATTATCCTTCTGTTATGTTTTATGTCAACTAGGAGTATGCTAGCCAGTTGAATCAATCCCATCAAACCTCCATCACTGACCCTGAGAATGAGGTAATCATGGAAGTATTTAGGCGACATGATGTCTTTCTGCTTGAGAGGGGATGTGGAGATATGTCTGGCAGAATGCAAATTTGGCAGCAGATAGTAGCTGATGTTACTGCAGTGGATGAATGCAGTAGGACATATGATCAGGTGCACCATGGGACCACTGACATGATTTCATCAGCCCAGAGTAGAGCAGCTGCAGCGGCCAGAAAATTGATGGTTACTGGGGAGGACTTGCTACAGTGCCGCCATTGACACCAGATGAAGAGCTCCTGTCCACTGTCAGGGATCCAGAGACTCACAGGGAAGTGCACAACAGCATGTCACAGATGTTGGTGCTGCTGTTTCAGAGAGGAAAAGTATGTCCCAGGAGGACCTTCCAGGTAGGCTTACCTGTATCAATTGCTAAATATGTCTTGGCTAGTAAAATATTGACAACAAATACTTCATTTTTGTTTAATGCTTTTAACATAATTTTTTTGGGGTATACTTCTTTGATGCAGTTAACACATTCAGGTTGATTACACATGGGCTTGGGATAGACTTGTTAAAAGTATGGTTAATGGACATATAAAGGGCAAAAGTTTAACCCCCCCCCCATTAATCTTCATTAAAATGCTGTGTCCTTACATTTTGCTTAACTTCTTTTAAGATCAACCAACATAATGAGCACATAAGCATCTACACATGGTAAGCCAAACATTTTTATCAGTACTGATGAGCAGTTAAAATAAATTTTATTTTGTGATATGGTTGTCAGGACTGTTGTTTATACTGCTGTACTGTCTGTAATAGTGGCACCACTGTTAGTTTGTCAGTATATATTGGATTATAGCAGTGTCTGTTTTAATTGCTTTCCTGTGTTTGTTGCTTATTATCACAGGTGATCCTCACAGTGGAAGTGTGAGATTCCTACAACCCAATGTCAGTGTATTAGCAGACTCTGATGATGATGATGGGCAAACAGTGGCACAGTTTGGGGTGTGCAGAAGTTGAATGAGACACTGAGGATGACATCCAATGATCACCTGTAATTCCATCAGACATAGCCAGCAAGCCTGTGCCAACACATTCCAGTGAGCCCTCAGATATTGGTCAGGTGGAAGGTGAAAAGCTTGATCAGGGTAATGTGGTTACTGTGGCTTCAGTGCCTGTTGACTCTGGCCATAGCTAAAGTGTGGGTGAGGTGACACACAAGACGGTTGATAGAAGTACTCCAAGGAGTGCTGCTGTCTGTCCTCCACCTGATGAAAGTGTGTCTTCCCATGCTACTCAATGTAAGGTTAGGTTCATCATGTAGGTACAGGCACATTCCAATAGGTACTCCAGAGAAATTCTTATGGCTCTAGATGTTGCACAGGCTAACATGCATGACTGTCTCCACTGTGTTGCCAATTCAATAGATCAAATAAATGACATGTTCAAATGATCAGCATCTGTGATGAAATGTTTTTGGGAGGGAATGGCATCCACATGGGTGTAAGTCAGCAACATCATCTGTTGTCAGCTGATGTGCTATAGTGCGACTACTTATACTGCTCTGTCAGTGATTACGGAATCCACACCCAGATGTGGCAGACCATAGGGTCATGGTCCTGAGCCTCCTTATGAATAGAGCTCATCCAGCAGACATCAGTCAAGTTCAGGTTGCAGCAGTGCATCTACCCATGGGTGTGGACATGCCAGTGCAACACCTGGCAGAGACAGTTCTCATGGTCGGGTACGACAACAATGAACCACCAACTCTGCCATGCATGGCTCACACCTGTCTGACATACCAAGACACAGAGCTAGCACAGAGCTTGGCTGTGTCCATGCAGACACTCATACACCAATTTTACCTAGAGGGTGCATACAGACACATACACAACATTTACATGGTTCAGCCGTGAGGCCTTAAACACATTTTGTCACACTGGTCATTTGTTACTTTATCAAAATGTCTGCCTGTTTCTCTTTCTTACTCACATGCACTCACTTACCTTTTGTGTCAGCCTAGGTTTCTTGTCACCACCCCCAAAACACCCTGTGCAAGTGATGATATCTGTGCCATATCCTTGTTTTCTATCATTTGGATTCAGGGATACATAAGCTTTTGTGTCTGATGCTCAGGGTGCATAGCAGCCTTAGTGCTTAGTATATCAGTGTTTATGATGTTTTGTTTTTCACATATATTTGTGTTTGAAAGTTAGATAGTTGATAGAATCAAAACAGTTTTTGCATTGCTATTTTTTAGAATGTTCTGAGGGTTATGAAGTCTGAAACTGAAATGCATCTCATTACTTTCTAACTTCTCATTAGTGATTTTCCAGGACAAAAGTATGAGGACAGTCTGAAAACATTAGTTGACCATCAGTACATTTGAGCGGTAAGACTGTATGAATCTTTGATGCCTTAGTCTGATCACTTGATAGAGGCTTTACACAGGCACCACAGCACAAGTATGATTTCTGCAAGGCTGCAGGACAATTTATAGTGAATGATATCAGCAGGGGATTTTGGAGAGAAGAGACTGGCAGAGATTTTAGAAAACCACAAATTTTAAGAGGAACAGACCACAGAAACATTAAACACAAGTGGTGGTGTGGGTGTGGGTAAGGAATTCAGGCTCTTGCTACCTGTACCTAAGGTACAGGGTTTGAGCCTGAGTAACACTAACCACCAAGTATAATTACCTGGGGCATTTATACTTGGGCATTTTACCCCTTTACAGCAGTTAAAATGCATTTCTACAGAAGCATTAAACAAACTTTTGCACCGCAGTTCATGGACTTGCACCAACTTGCAGAAGTAACACACCAGAAGATAAAATACAGAAGTCACGAATGGCCTTTTAAAATACTACAGTTCTCGCAGAAGCCATTAATGGCCATTAAACCTTGCAGCAGGCAGCAGTTAAAATACAGAAGCCACTCGGACTTACTGCTTGCAAACACTTTGTCAAATAAAATAGAATTATTCTTGAACTTGAAACAGATACAGTTCTTGGACTTACACACATTTTGTGTTCACTTCATTCAATGCACAGACTCCCTTGTGTAAAATGCAGACCTAGTTAAATTCAAATGTGGCAGTAATTGAAATGCTTTTTACCTTTTGCCCTCCTTATTTGTCCTCCTTACCTGGAGCAGCTGAAATGCAAGCTGGTCAGTGGAGCCTGGAGCAGCTGGGGAATGGATGGATGGCTGAAATGCATACTACAGATACAAAGTACAGGGAATCTCTCGAGCCCTAATTCCATCAGGCTGGCAGGCTGTTCACGGAGCTGACATCATTACACATGCCTCTGCATGTGATGAAGTCAGCTTAAAAGCCAGGGAAAAAGAAAAAAGAAAAAGCCAGGAAATTCAGAAATTAAGGGGTGCCATTTGAGAACTGTGGCATCCCATTATTTGGACCTAAAAACTGGTAAAAAACTTGAAATTTGGTATGGTTGAGAGGTATGGTCTACACACTTGCTTTAGAACCTATTGAATAGCTCCTCCATCTTGGATTTGTTGATTAGCATACAGTTCAGCTGGGTATGCTGTAATTTGCATTCCACAATGTTTATTGTGTTTGCATGGCTCTGCACACTGTGGAGAGCCACTTACTGAATCCAAAATGGTGGGCTATCATGTGCATGTCATGCTATAACAAGTACATGGTCTTAGGGCACCATGTAGGCTTTACTGAATGCAGCTCATAGCATACTAAGCAAAGAAGGACTGCTATTATTCACTTACAAATTAGCATTGCACTTTTTTCCTGTCATAAATTTGAGTCTAATGTCTCCTGACTCAGTTTGTGTATTCATAGAATTTGTTCCACTTGGTATTTTATAACTTTTTAACTTTATAGATATCTCCAAATAATAGTTAATGTAAGAAATGTTAGTGTTTGCATTTATATCGTTTCTATTTTTTTATTTTCGTATAACAAGTAACTACACTTTTCTTCCCCTTTAACATGCTTATCCTTGTGTGTAGACATCTACAATGATACATATATGAAACAGTGCTCCATAAGTGCAGAGCTCAACATGCATGACCTTTTCCATTCAAATCATAGAAAGCATTTAAAATGAGAATTCCTGTTCAATCCCCAAAACCTTATTTAAAGGAAAGGGTAACTAGCATTTCCTTTTGAATAAGCAAAGTAGGACCTCACATTAAGAATGTTCAGAATCCTTTCTGAGGATAGCTCAGATGGGAAATTGTGACTCTTCTGCTGTCATTTAACCCCACTGTGGATTTCTCCAGGGAATCTGCTAGTTCTGTCCACTCTTCCCATTGTCCCTTCATTGATGACTAGCAGTGGCTGCCCCCGGTGCCAGTTAGTGTAATAGGAATTAAACTGAAGGAAAGCTGATGGATTCTGTTAGCATAAATAATAAAACTCTGGCACCAAAGGATCAATCACAAGGTAAAGATGTATTAGCCAGTGAATGTGACTAACAAAATTGTAGATGAAAACACCAGTTGATATATTATTTCTAACTAAAATAACACAATACATGTAAATGAGACCCATACTGAGTAGGACCCTACACTAATAACATTGTAGGGGTAGGGTGGTGCAATTTTAATTGTATAGAAATCAGCTTTAAAAATATGCTTGGATCCACAGAGATTATGAAAAAAAAAATAAAATGAAGGGGAAAATGTAACCAAATTACTGCTCTTAATAAAGGGAACTACTATCATGTAACGCTTATAAGAATATGTAACTCTCTTTGATGGAGTTCAAACTCACTTCTTACTAGGCAAGAAAAATAGCACCAGTTCAGGTCAGTGCATATTTTATATGCAGGACAAAAAGCTTTGAAATGGCTACTACAGGGCTGGGTTTGACAGAATCATTAAAACATACCCCCAGCCCCCCACCACAGAAAATTAGAAATGCTGGACTTAAAATCAGGATTGATATAAATAAAATGAATAAGAGTGAAGATATATTAGCAAGAGTATATTTTTTTTATTCTACAGCTCAGAAAAATCCATGGGTAGAATAAAAAAATGCAGTGCTCTTGGAGCAGTTAAATAATGCTTTATTCAATACAAATAAATAAAAAAAAAACTTCTGTTGAAATGATTGCCATAAGGACTGTGGGCCTGCACAAATCACATGACATTTGATTTTGTACTTGTGCTCTCGTGGGAGGGGTATGGTGAGATTAGAAACCATTTATAGTTAATTAAAAAGACTGAAAAAAGTTTCATATGAAGAACGGCTCTTTGTTCTGGATAATAAGCACTTTCAGTGGCTGGGGAGAAAACTATTGTAGTCTGCAGTGTTCACCATCAACATTATAGGCTGTATAAGTCTAATATTTGGGTCCTACAAATGTTGGCAAGCTGTGAGAGCTATAGCAGAGGATGAATTACATTGGGCCCAAGAAATATTATGGTTGATAGTATGTTCACAGCCCATGAACCACAGAAATGGAGTATAAGTTGAACAGAGAGCTTAACTAGAGGCATCATCAACCTGTAATTCTGAAATATCAGTATGCAAACAGATAAGACCTTAATTAAATGCAGAAAGTAAAATACAGAATGTGCTACTATATGAAGTTTCTTTTCTCCTAAGACAAAGAACTCTAGACAGGTGTTGAAATGTGCTCCTTCCCTTAATATGTACTTAATTATACATGTACAGCCAGTTCTGTCTCCTAAGATGCACAAATACCTAGTATACATGCACAAATACTTATACAAACAATCCTTAATTCTCACTTTTGTTAAACCCTGATGAAAGAAACGTTTCTACATTTTACATCAGCATGTAAAGAACAAAGGGAGCCTCAAAGACATAGTGCTCCTCTGAGAAATGTTCCTTCTGTAATTGAAATAGTATGCACATTCAGATTTCCAAATATCAAGTATGTAAAGAACAAAGAAGCCTGAAAGGCACATCCTGTTTTTATCCAAGAAATCTAAGAAGAGACCTTCCTTCATTAAATGGAAAACTGATTTCATCCCAAATATGTTGTGCTGCTCTTTGATAAACAAAATATCTGCCTGAGAGAGATTGTCCCTCTAAACACATCATTTCAATGCTGTACTCCATAGAGATACAAAATAAAAATGTGTGAGTGTCTGTGTACACTAAACCAGCTTTGTAAAAACATATGAACTTGAGAAAAAAACTTTGAATGTGTTTGAGGTCCTGGTTAGTAAGCGTGAAGTACCATCTTGACACGTCTTATACACTAAATAATCCAAACTGATTTATATGAGTAAAAGAAATGCTTTTCCTCTGTATTCATCTTAAAACTCAATTAGATCCTGTTACTACTTTCTGTAACTTCTGTTTCATAAAACTCAGCATACCATTCTACAAGTAGTTGCATAAAGCTGTTGTTGACTTTTATACCTTTACTACTCCAACTCTGCCTATTTACATGAATTTATCCTGTAGCAGTTGCTGTTGATTAAAAAAATGGGTCTCCTCTCTAACGGAACTACAATAATAACCAATAATGTAATTTTGCTTGCACCTGAAGATGGTAGTGTTGACAAAACAGACAAACATACCTCTCAACCTCTCAGCACTAGAAATCTGGACAAAACCAAAAATAGGGGCAGATTTGAAATTTTGCTCCTACAAACTTAGAAAGTTGTTAGAATAGCAAGTTTTGTACTGTTAAACATAAATCTGGATGGTGCAGTGGTGCAACAATAGCGTTGTCACCTTTCAGCAAGAGGCTCTCTGGTTCGATTCTCAGCTAGGGTGCCTTCTGTGTGGAGTCTGCATGTCCTCCCTGTGTTTGTTTGGGTTTCTTCTGGGTGCTCTGGTTTCCTTCCACGTTCAAAGACATGCATCTATAGTGTTTCCCCCCAGGCTTCTGCTGAAAATTGGCTTTGTTCTACGTTGGACTTTCCCGATTAACAAATGTTAAATAAAATAAATATTTTCTGAAAAATATGAAGTCTGAAACTCAAATGCATGTCATTATTAAGTTTTATTTAGTGACTTCAGTCCTCAATGATTTGCCAAAAAACACTAATTTCATGAGGAACAGACCAAAAATATGAGTCAAACATCTGGACATTCTACAAAAATCTGGACATTTGAGAGGTATGCCATTAACAGTGCCCCCCCCTGCAAAAACACTTAAACTGGTAGTTTTTGGCAAGATGTTTTCAGCGAATGTAGTGATGGCATTCCAATCCTCAGTGCTTTTGCTTTCATCCACATGGGATCCTTGTTCATCATATATTTTGTGGATTTGTTCTGCAGAGAGTATTTCACTTGTATTCATTGTATTATTTAAAATGTATCCAGTAGAGCCTGCATACTTTTATGCATAAATTAAGATTTATTTTTACTTCTTTACATGTGGCAATAATGTGCGGACTAGTTGTATGAAGAACATTTACATTAAGAATTTAAAAGTTACCCTGTAGAACATTTTATTTATTTTACATTTGTTGACTGGGTTTGTCTGACTGAGCCCTGTTTCAGGAAGAAAAGCTCCACAAATTTACATATAAAATAAAAATAAAAATTGTAGATGAAAATAGGAATTAAAAACAAAATATTAACATTTGCCAGTTGTAACAGTTAAAACATAAAGATTATTTACAGAGTTTAAGTTTCCATTTAACATAAGATATGTGTAGAAACAAATTTTCGGAGTTTATAACTACATCCAAGGCAGATTACAGTTAGTGAAGCTAATACATGTGGTATATAAATAAAGATATTTTACGACTGGGTGCCAGGGAAATCTGTAGATAGCAAGGGTAAAAGAGCTGGCACATAACAGTAGGAAAAAACAGTGAGCACAGGCAGTAAGCTACGCAGAATTAACAACCTGTATTCAAACTGGAACCTTAGTTTGAGAGACAGCCTTACAGAACTATATTCAAGTTTATAGAGCTAAGTATATTTTCTGTGTTATTCTGTATTATAGAGCTAAATTCTCTGCTTGATATCTGTGTCTTACTGCTCTGCAAATCTATAGAAAACAGTATATATATTTTTATAATTTGCACATTCCTTACATCTGTGTTGAAACTGCCCCCACCCCCCTCATTTCCTGCCTTGTCTTTCAGCTGATATAATTTAGCTAGTGCTGTGTCTCCTTTTAATTAACAACCTGTATTCAAACTGGAACCTTAGTTTGAGAGACAGCCTTACAGAACTATATTCAAGTTTATAGAGCTAAGTATATTTTCTGTGTTATTCTGTATTACAGAGCTAAATTGTCTGCTTGATATCTGTGTCTTACTGCTCTGCAAATCTATAGAAAACAGTATATATATTTTTTATAATTTGCACATTCCTTACATCTGTGTTGAAACTGGTCCCTCACCCCCCCTCCCTATTCTTGGTAGTAGTTTAAATTTGGTGGCTTTTGCAGTGCCCGCCCCACTGTAGATTTGATCTAAGACACTCCCCTAGGACATCTCTTTACAGCATTCTACCTAATAAACCCTTTCTGCACTTGCTTTTAGTCCTTTTTAATTTAATTACATTTTTTCAAACTGTGTGTGGACGAATATTGCTACATATTCAAGTGTGCCAACTTGCACTGCATGAGAATTGTATTTACTACTTTACTACTGCTTTTGCTACTTTTCTAAAAAAAAAAAATAAAAAAAAAAATAAAATTTCTTCTGCTTTTACTGTACTTGTGTTTCTTCCTACTTTATTTTGCTTTTGCGTCATCTTAAACATTCTCAATCGTATTTATTACTGCTTGGTGTAACTCATTCTAAGCCTTTTAGTTTAAACACTTGGGCTTCAGACCAGTTTTACATTGAGAAGGTTTGTGGTCTGCACTGTAGTGGCAGAACAGGTAGCTTACATCCTTCTAAGTTGGGAACTGCTGATTGAGGGCTCAGTGTCTGTTATTCTAAAAGTGTATTAATTCTGGTTTAAGCACTTGGGCTTTCAGGCCAGTTATTTTACATTAAGAGGGTTCGTGGTCTGCACTCTTGTGGGAGGAGAGGCTGGACTCTCCCCTTCTGAGCTGGGAATTTCTGGTTAAAGGCTTATAGTGCATGTATATCTGAACTGCTTCTTACTGAAATTGGTACACCTTGTTTGCTGTAGCATAGACTAGTTCCAGGCCTGCCGAATCTAGCTTTGTTTGTATAACTTGAGCACTAATCCAGGCATTATTTAAAGTATTCAGTTGTATTTATTACTGCTTGGTAGTAACTTGGTTAAAGTGTAGCTATCATTCTAAGTCTTTTGGATTAAGCACTTGGGCTTCAAACCAGTTGTTCTACATTAGGAAGGTTTGTGGCATGCACTGTGGTGGCAGGACAGGTAGCTTTCATGCTTCTAAGTTGGGAACTGCTGATTGAGAGCTCAGTGTCTGTTATTCTTAAAGTGCATTAGCTCTGGTTTAAGCACTTGGGCTTCAGGCCAGTTATTTTACATTAAGAAGGTTCGTGGTCTGCACTCATGTGGGAGGAGGGGCTGGACTCTGCCCTTCTGAGCTGGGAATTTCTGGTTAAAGGTTTATAGTGCCTGAATATCTGAACTGTATCTAACTGAAATTGGTACACCTTGTTTGCTGTAGCATACATTAGATCCAGGCCTGCTGAATCTAGCTTTGTTTGTATGCTTGTTATTTCCCTGGAATGCTAATTCCACCTAAAACGCGGCTTCTCAGCGCTTCTGTGGATCCCTAGTGATATCTGCATTGCTTACTGTACTTATTTCCTTGCTTCGCTTGAAAGAAAGTTACTGTTTGTCGTTTTTGCATTTAAGTTACCTGTAACACATTGCACTTGTTACCTGGCACTTGCTCACTAAAGCAATTATAAGTCAGCACTAAAAATTAAAAGCACTACACCCTCACACCCCACTGGCCCTTGTTTTCAATTAGAAAGGAATTCCCAATATTATTCTAGCATGTCCAAAGGTCAGTTGTCAATCTCCTCTCTGGTCCAGCTGGGGAATATGGGAATCTTGAGGCAATGTTACAACTGCCTCATGTACACAGACAACCCTCTCCTCCTCCCAACAAATTCCAACACATGTGAGAGATGCAACCATATAGCCAAACTGGAGGCTAAGCTCTCAACTCAGTACTGGCAAAACCAGTCAGGAGGAGAAGGAAACCACACTCACTACAATTCCAGTCTCACATAGACCTACCACGACAGCAAACCAAACAAATAATCACACAAAAACATACTTGGAGGCTCTAAATAAAGATCTGCCTAAGCAGCAGAGACCTCCAAAGCAGACACCCAAGCAACCGCTACCCCAAAAAAAAACATGTGCAACACATATCTCACAAAGCCAGTGTGCCGAACAGTCACAGCCCTTAAGGCTAAACAACACACCTGATACACTTGTAATAGGTGACTCTATCGTCAGGCACACTGACGTCCCGCTCACCAGGCTGAACAAGGAGAAGGTCATGGTAAGCAGCCTGTCTGGCGCTAGGATCTGCCACATAACACAAGCACTCAGGTCACTCCAAGGCAAGTACAAATATGACTCAGTCATTGTCCATGCTGGTGTGAATGACCTGAGACGTACCTCCCTGGACTACATGAAAAGAGACATAGAGGAGCTCTCTGAGCATGTAGCCCAGGCTGGTATGACCCTGACCTTGAGTAGCATCTTACCCTCACCAAGAATGATGCCACAGTATGAAGACAAGATAATCAATTTCAACAATTGGCTTAAGTATTGGTGTCATTCAAAGGGGATCCAATGCCTATCAGCTTGGGATGATATGCACGACAAGCCATGATGCTTTGCTAGGGATGGCTTGCACCTGTCACCCCTGGGCTTTCGGATATTGGCAAAGGCTCTTTCTACCCCCATAGTGCCTTTTTTAGGCAAGGCTCAAAAGACAAACCCACCTCTATAGGTATCACAAGGGATAAGAAACTAAGAGTAATGCTACTCAATGCTAGAAGTCTAAACCTCAAGATGCACGCACTCGAAACTCTCCTTAGCATGGAGAACATAGATATCTGTGCAGTAACAGAAACCTGTTTCAGGGGTCCCGAGAGCACCCCAGCACTACCAGGTTATACCTCATACCATGCTTTTCGGCCCCAAAACTTGGACCGAACCACAAAGGAGGGAGTATCGATATTCATCAAAGATACCCACACCTCCAGGTTGGTGGCAAAGCACGAAGCATCAGAGACTATCCATGTGCAACTAACAGTGGGTAAAACTGCCTTCCAGTTTATAGCCTGCTACAGACCACCCTCCCAAACCCAGGAACCCCACTCGGCCTTCCTGAGAACACTGGAAAATATGAAGGTCTCTCCGAACACCATTATATTGGGCGACTTCAACTACCCAAACATAGATTGGGAGCATTACTCTAGCTCCAACACCCTTGCCCAAAGGTTCCTAGAATTCATAAACTCAAATGCTATGGAACAACTTGTTATCACTCCCACAAGAGGGGAAAACATACTGGACCTGATGATCACCAACATGGGGACTCTATGCTCCAGACCAGAAGTGTATCCCTCACTGGTAAGATCAGACCATAAACTGATCTCACTGGATATTCACATCCCGACCCCACCCACTGCCCAGAAAACCACAGTGAAAAACTTCTCTAAAGCAAATTTCACACTCCTCAAAACCGAGGTGGAATCCTTCAAAGCCCCCGGGCCTGTGGAAAATACGGCCCAGACCGCAGAATCCTTTATAAATGCATTCTATGAACACCTTCAGGACTGCATGGATCATGCAATCCCAAATAAAACCAAGACCCAATCCTCCAAAGGCAGACAACCTGTCTGGTGGACCCCAGGAATAAACAAACTATACAATATAAGGAGGAAGCTACTACATGATAGAGCAAAATCCCAAAAAGGGAAGGCATCTCTGATCAGTATTAGCAAAAAACTAAGGGCACTCATAAAATCGTCAAAGGCCAGCTTCGAGCGAAAAATTGCACAGGACACTAAGGATAATCACAAGGCTTCCTTTAGTTATGTTAGGAACCTGGGTGGGAATTCCCAGATATGCTCAGAATTAGTCCAAAATGACAAAAAATACACTGATCCCACAGACATTGCCAACATCCTAGCTGACAGGTTCAGCGCAAACCTCTCCCCCCCTCCCCACCAAATGGGCAAATATCTATCCCAGCAGAGTGCTGCCCCCCTGACATCTCAGATGCTCAGGTGGGAGCCGCCCTCTCCAAAGCAAAAAACACAGCATCAATGGGACCAGACGGTGTCCCAGGCTGCGTTCTACATGAACTCCAAGAAGAGCTAAACCCAAACATAAAACTACTGTTCAATCTCAGCCTTACTGCAGGATATGTAACCAAAGAGTGGCGTACAGCAACAGTGGTCCCTCTCCACAAAGGTGGTGCCTCAATGGACCCTGGAAACTATCGCCCCATAAGCCTGACTAGCTTGGTCTGCAAAGCTATGGAAAGGATCATCATGGACCTCATAAATAAAGATATTGGGGACCTACAGACACTGGATCCTACCCAGTTTGGCTTTGTTAAGGGCAGATCCTGCCTCTTAAACCTGGTTGACTTCTTTGAAACAGTCACCAAGGCCATTGACGAAGGGAAGGTGGTCCACACAGCCTATCTGGACCTCGCAAAGCCTTGATACAATACCCCACTCGGGCATTATAGATAAGCTCACCAGCTTAAATATAAACCACTATGTCACTAGATGGGTTGCAAACTGGCTCAAGGACAGAACCCACATGGTTATAATTGCTGGAGCCATGTCAGACTCCAAACCAGTTACAAGTGGCATCCCACAAGGCTCAGTCCTGGGACCTCTCTTGTTTGGTATATATTTCTTGGAGGTACAGGCCAACACGGAAGGACTGTGGCTGACCAAGTTCGCAGATGACTGCAAACTGGGTGCCATAATCGACTCTCCAGCCAACACAAGCACCCTCCAAAAGGGCCTCATAGAAACAGACAACTGGTGCCAGAGCCATGGCCTCAAGCTAAACGCCAAAAAGTGTATAGTCATCCCCTTTGGCAAAAACAAAGTGCCCACAAATTACCACATAGGTGGTAATCCATTAAGTACAGAAGAAGTAATTAGGACCTGGGGACCCAAGTTGATAACAATCTCTCATTTGACAACCACGTGGCCAAAGTGGTTAGAAAAACATTTTATATAGCCCACCTAATCATGAAGGGATTAACATCTAGATTAGGGGAGGTCATCTTGCCTCTTTACTCATCCCTCATCAGGCCCATAATTGAGTACAATGCCCCTTTTGGGATGTACCTTACCAAACACCTGCAGCAACTGGAAAGACCCCAAAAGTACCTCACCAAGAGGATCAAAGGGCTCAAACAGATGCCATATGCTGCCCGGTTAAAGAAACTCCAGCTCTACTCAGTGGCATACCACCTGCTCAGAGGTGACCTGTGCCTGACGTATAAGGCCATGTCCAACCCGGAATTAAGGGACATGCTGCACCTCAAAAAATCCAAATCCCATCGAGCTACGCTCGAGAGACTTGAACCTCAGCACTGAAATAAATAGGACATGCTGGAGAGACAGATTCATAACCCAGAGGCTCCCTTCACTCTGGAATAAAATCCCAGTCCAGGTTAGGCAGAGTCCCTCATTGACTCTTTTCAAGAGGAATCTTGACGAGTGGATGGGAGATCGTAGGTTTACCCCGGGTATCACTTCTGTGTCACTGTTAGACAGAGGCACAGTATACTAACTTTCTCAAAAAGGGCATAGCAAAATTAATTTAAAATGGGTGGCGAAAGCCAAACATACTCTGGCTAGGCTTATAAATGCCCTAGGGCAGATAGCCTAGTATGAACCTATGAACCTATGAACCTATGAGAGTAAGACAGGTCATGGAGGGTGAGTACAGTAGCATGACCAGTGATGTTTTAGGTAGTCTTTGGTGGCTGCTTTAAGTTTTTTTGAGTTTGCTGGGTGATCTAATTTCCAATGGGCGTTTGTTCCAAGAAACAGTAGGGTAGTAGCTGTAAAGGTTTTGTCCGATTTTGCTCTTGGGTTTATACTGGATAAGGAGATTAGAGGAGATAGATGGGACAGAAAGATGGCTGGTACAAGACAGAGTGGATAATTTGAAGCTGAGAGAGGAGAAGTGG
>NC_056732.1:1757951076-1758025031 GCF_019279795.1 Protopterus annectens | reverse complement strand
CAACAAGGACAGCTGAAGCCGAAACGCAAACACCGATCACAACCAAAGTGTCACATGGCTCACCTGCCCAAGCAACAAGGACCGCTGAAGCTGAAACGCAAACACTGATCACAACCAAAGTGTCACATGGCATGCAACACCAGTGTGCCACCCAAAAACAGCCACTAAGGCAAGACAACATACCTAACACTTTAGTCATAGGTGACTCTATAGTCGGCACACTGATGTCCCACTCACCAGGTTGAGCAAGGAGAACATTACAGTTAGCTGCCTGTCAGGTGCCAGGATCCACCACATAATGCATGCACTCAAGTCACTCCACAACAAGTACAAATATGACTCTGTCTTTGTCCATGTTGGAGTGAATGACTTGAGACATACCTCCCTGGACTACATCGAAAGACACATGAAAGAGCTCTCGGATCATGTGGCCCAGGCAGGTATGACCCTAACGGTAGCATTGTGCATTCGCCCAGAATGAAACCACAATATAAGGACAAAATGATTGACTTCAACAATTGGCTAAGCTTCTAGTGTCATTCAAAGAGGATCCAGTATCTGTCTGCCTGGGACAACATGTTTGACAGTCCATGATGCTTTGCCAGAGATGGTCTGCACCTGTCACCCCTGGGATTCAGGTTACTGGCTAAGGCTCTTGTCACCCCTAGAGATCCTTGTTTAGGCAAAGTTCAAAGGACAAAACCACCACTGTAACAGGTACAAGCATGCAAAATCTGAAGGTAATGCTACTCAATGCTAGAAGCCTAAACTTCAAAATGCACTCTCTCGAGGCACTCCTAAAAATGGAGAATATTGATATCTGTGCAGTAACTGAGACCTGATTCAAGGCCCTAGAAAGCACCCCTGCAATATGAGGCTACAACTCTTACCACACTTTTCAGCCACCAAACCAGGACTGAAACACTAAAGGTGGAGGAGTGTCAATATTCACCAAGGATATTCACACCACCAGGCTAGTTGCCCAACACAATGCGTCTGAAATTCTCCAAGTCCAACTAACACTAGATAGGACTGCAATCCAAATTGTAGCTTGCTAGAGATCCCCCACCATGCCCCAAGATTCTCACTACACCTTTCTAAACACACTGGAAAATATTAAGATAGCACCAAACACCCTAATACTGGAAGATTTTAACTACCCTGCCATTAACTGGGAAAACTACTCTTGAACCAACACCTTTGCCCAACGGTTCTTGGAATTCATAAATTCCAATACCCTGGATCAACTAATCCATAGTCCCACCAGAGGCTCAATATCCTAGACCTGGTCATTACCAACATGGGAAATCAATGCTCCACACCTATGGTCACCTCCTCGTTAGTCAGGTCTGACCATAAGCTAATCACCCTTAACATCCACATCCCAACCCCACACCCTGTAAGGAAACCTCCATAAAAAACTTCTCCAAAGCCAACTTCATACTACTCAAGTCAGAAGTGACAAACTTCATGACACCCATGCAGGTGGGAACTGAAAGTTCATCTGCTGAATCCTACACTAAGGCACTGTACTTGCACATCTACTCATGCATGAATCATGCCATCCCAAATAGAACCAAGATGCTCTCATCCAAAAAAAGGAAACCAATCTGGTGGTCCCCTGCCATAAACAAACTTTACAACAAAAGGAAGAAACTGTTGCAGAAAAGAGGAAATTCCCAGGATGCAAAAACTCCCTTACCAGCCTCAGTAAGAAAATGAGATCCCTCATAAAATCCTCCAAAGCTAGTTACGAAAATAAAATTGCAAAGATTTCAAAGACAACCACAAGGCATTCTATAACCGTCAAGAATCTAAATGTCAATGCTCAGATCTGCTCTGAGCTAAAACAGAATGGCATTGAATATACTGATCCCAAAGATATTGCCAATATCCTGCAGATTGATTCAGTGCCAACTTCACCCCCTCTCACCCCCTAAATGGCCCATCTCAGTACTAAAAGATTGCCTAATTCCGGTAATAATGGCCACACAGGTAAAAAATGCACTCGCCATAGGGTGACAGGATGACATAATGGTTAAGGTGTTTACCTTAAAGACATAAGGGTTTGATTCTCACATGGGGTAACTGGCTAGGTTTCAAATGGCCCAAAAAGGGCAGTTAGCCTAGTACTTATCTATGAACCAACTATGAACCTAAGAATACAGCATCCATGGGACCAGATGACATCCTGGGCTGTGTACTACATGAACTACAATATGAACTGGCACCTCACCTAAGTGTCATGTTTAATCATAACCTCACCTCAGGTTTCATGCCTACTGAGTGGTGCAGAGCTACAGTTATCCCACTCCACAAGGGGGATCCACCTTGGATCCCAGAAACTACCGTCCGATCAGTCTGATGAGCCTTATCTGCAAGGTCATGGAGCGTATTATCATGGAACTTATAAACAAAGGCATTGGCAACCTTCAAACACTGGACCCCATCCAGTTTGGGTTCATAAAGGGCCGCTCTTGTCTCCTAAACCTGATTGACTTCTTTGAATCAGTCTCCAGAGCCATGGACAAGGGTAAGGTGGTTCTCACAGCCTATCTATACCTTGCCAAGGCCTTTGACACCATCCCCTACTCTGGAATCATAGATAAATGTACTAAGCTGGGCATTAATCCCTACATCACCCAATGGGTTGCTAACTGGCTTAACGATATAACCCACACTGTAAAAGTAGACGACTGTAAATCCATCTCCAGACAAGTGACAAGTGCTGTACCTCAGTGTTCTGTCCTGGGACTGCTCTTGCTTGGCATCTATTTCTCTGAAGTACAGGCCAACACTAAGGAGACTCTGGCTAACAAAGTTCACAGATGACTGCAAACTAGGAGCCATTATTGAATCCCCAAATGATATGGATAGTCTACAAAAGGGCCTTACAGAAACAGATGCTTGGTGCCAGAGCCATGGGCACAAGCTCAATGCCAAGAAATGTATAGTTATCCTCTTTAGAAAAAAACATGTACCCATGAATTACCATATAGGTGGCAGTACATTAAGCACTGAAAGTATGATAAGAGACTTAGGGACACAGGTGGACAATGGTCTCTCCTTTGATAACCGCATCATCACAACAGTCAGGAAATTATTCTATGTGGCACATCTCATCACTAAGGGCTTTTCATCCAGAAAAAAGGAGGTCATTGTCCCACTGTACTCATCCCTCATTAGACCCATTATAGAATACAACGCCCCATTTGGTATGTACCTCTCAAGACATCTGTAACAACTGGAAAGGCCACAGAAATACCTCAATAAAAGAATCACAGGCCTAAAGCAGATGCCCTACGCTGACCACCTTAAAAAACTGCAGCTATACTCTGTCGCATATTTTCTACTCAGAGGCGATCTCTGCTTAACATACAAGGCCTTTTCAAACCCAGAGCTGTTTGACATGCTACACTTAAAGAAATCCCAATCGCTCAGAGCCACACGCTCCAGGGATCTAAATCTTTTCATCACAATAAACAAAACATGCTGGAGGGATAGGTTCCTGACCCAGAGACTCCCCAGACTCTGGAGTAGATTGCCCTTACATGTCAAGCAGAGTGCCTCTTTGACCCTCTTCAAAAGGAACCTTGAGGATTGGATGGGAGAAAGGAAATTCACCCCAGGGATCACGTCAGCCACTCTGCTAGACAGGGGTCCAGGGAAGTAAATAGTGTGGTAAGAAATAGCCAGGGAATTGTTATGGCTAGACTTGTATAGGCCCTAGGGCTGATAGCCTAGTACCAACCTATGAACTTATGAACCTAATAAACAATACTGCAGTATACTACAGGGGGAGGGGCACTCTCTCAGTTTTAAACTGACTGTATAAACAGTACTGCACAATGGTCTAAAATAAAGCTAGAGGAAAAAAAAAATATCTCATTCCTTCTTGACAATACTCTTTTGGGGGAAGGGAAAAACAGGTGTTAGTGTATTAGAAATACTGGTAAACTGGATTAAACCTGACAGAATAAGATATTTTACAAGTTGTTAATAACTATCATAATGGTTATTATTGTATTGTTTAGTATTAAATTGTATTTACAACCTGTTAAACTGTAAAATTATATAAGAGATGGTTTAGAAAACAAGAGATGGCTTAAAATTGCTTTATTACAGCTATACAAGAGAGAGTAAAGATGTGTAAAAATTTGAACATGACTGGTCACTATTCACTATTTTAATATGTTTTTGGTAAAACAATGTTGGTATAAAAAATGAATGCTTCTAATTGCTGAGTATGTAATTTAAAATAACAGGACATATGCCTTTGGTGCCAGTTCCACTAGATATTTCTAAATATGTGTGAAAAACCATGGTTAAAAAATGGGTCCAGAGTACATACTAGATTGAAATGCATAAACAGCAAACAGTCTGTGTAAATACATACTGTACAGGATACATTGTAATAAGTTCAAAAGTAATTTGTCAAGTTGTAATATCACTGGTTTTACCCCATTTAGAGGAAAATTATATTAAAATATTGTACTTATACAGCTAATGGACTAATATGTACATAGCATTCTTCAGTATATAAGTCATGTTTTTTGAAATCATTAACTATTAAATATACTGAAATAATTGCATTCAAATATTTATTATCTAAGCTAAGTTCAGTACTTTACCAAGATGTTAATGAGCAGTTCAGAGACATGACCACAATGTTATGGTTAAAATAACATTGAAACTGTATATTTTCAGCAGTGTATAAATGCTTGCAGTAGCACATAGTTCTTGTCTCTTATAGTTAATTCAACCATTGCAAAGAGTTAATGGAACAGTTTTAAGTCATAAATTAAATTTTGTAATTGCAGAAGAATAAATTAATCAAGTTAAAAAATAAAATTAAAGCAGACACAGCCCATAATTGATGAAATATATTCACAGAATGGTCTGCACAATAAAAAGTTGTTAAATACATTCAGTTTTGGTAGTAATACTTGATATCATTGTAAACTTGCATTTTGACTTGTATCAAAAGAAGACTAAATGTTTTGTTTATTAATGTGTTTTCTATATAATATCAGTATAGCGTGTTTTGAGTACATTAAAATAAAAAGAGGGAATTGTAAGATTATGCTCAACAGGGTTTTAAGGTTGATAGTAATTCTGTTACAAATATGTAAGATAAATAAGGTATAAAATAAAGCTTGCTTAAATGCAGAAACAGAGTTTAGTAATATGTGATCAGCACCCATATTTAATGACCATGGCTTGGAAAATAAGTAATCTGCTGAATGGACATTTTTTTCTTTACAAACAGGATGTATGCAAGGGCAAAAATGCAAAATCTGCTTTTAAAGAACACTGTGACAATGTGGTTCCTTAAAAAAACATGTTTTTCTGCATTTGGCACAAGAACAGATGTTCTTATACAAAGATACGAATAGAATACTAAAGACAAAAAACAGGATGTTCACACTGTCAGAAAAGCTGAAAAATAATATAATTAAGCCAGCAGTTTGCATTAACATCTGCAACAAGTATTATTTCTACAGGATGAGCAATTCTCCAAAATAGAATACCAAGAGGAAATGTATATGTATGTGCATGACTAAAATTGTATATAAAGATCTGTATTAATCCAGTTATGTTAGGGGTATTGGTAGGGACACATTTGTCAAAAGGTAAATGTTATATCTCTCACATCATCTGTGCTATATGAGGAGTAAAGCAGAACAGTACTTTAATCTGCAACGTTAGTCCATCTGGTTTATTATAAAAAGTTATTTGTTACTACTCTAAGCTGATGCTGCATAGTATATTCTCTCATCAGTGTATATTCTGCAAGTTTCTGTATACAACAGACTGTGAATGCAAATATAATTAGACTTTGATTTCAGCAGAATCAAGCCACCAAGACTGAGTGTCTTAAAAGGACTTCAAATCCATCACTGTAAGCAGCACCATATAATCTTTCAACTCTATTAAATTTCCCTCTCTAGTTATTTTCTATCAATACTTCAGTTCATTTTTTAAATTTTTCAGTAAATTCTATCTCCTCTTTTCCATTTTCTATATATCTATTTGTAATATTTTCAATTGCTAAAATATGTTTTCTCCATTCCATTGTCTACTGTTTCCCACTGAAACTAGGGTATCTAATAGCTGCAGCATAGTCCAGATCCAGGCCTGCTGCATCTGGAACTGTTTGTAGTGGTTTTCCTGTTGTGAGCACATTTTCCAGACCATCCTGGATTGGAAGGGTCTTATCTGCACTTTTGTGAGAGAATTGTGTTGATTGAGACCTAACTGGTAAAGGAAGGCCAGTCTAGGACTTGAAATTAGCATCCTCACTGGTCCCTTTGAAATTTGTTAGAGTTTTTCTCATGTTTTCTCTTCTGGTATTTAGCCCCTGCATTTCAACAGGTTTCTGCTTGTTTGTACCAAGCTGAACTGACTTTGGTTACCAGCAGCAATGCTGAGCTCAGATACCAGATGACTAGAGGCTTCTGAGCTTCCAAAAAAGAAAAAAAAAAACAAAAGTTGCCTGTCTTTTGCTTATTTATACTATTTACTGCACTTTTTTATTGTCTACTGCCTGCTTTTATACTGCATTTATTTACTGTGTACTAAACTATTATACTGCAATTGCCTGCTACACTGTGCTTGCAAAATCAACTTTTATTTCTATTTTCACTGTTTAGCAAGCTTTTTTGTTATTTCCACTGTTTGTTAAGTGTTGACTGGTATTTTTTCATTGTTTTAAAGCTATCTGTTCTGCCTGCTCTGGTTTTTCACCAAGAAGTACTTATTTAGCTGACCTCTGAACTGTGTAAATCATTCTTTAGAGCCCCTGGCTGATTTTCTGCTGTTTTAAACGACTTTTCAGTCTCTTGCTGCTATTTTTCTGCTGTGTTAAACATTTTGTAGTGCTTTCCACTGAAACTAGGGTAGATAGCAACTGTACATAGCCAGATCCAGGCCTGCTGCTTCTGGAACTGTTTGTAGTACTTTTTGTGTTCTGAGCAGGTTTTCCAGGCCATCTTGGATTGGAAGGGACCTATCTGCACTTCTGTGAGAGGTTTGTGTAATTGGGACCTGAGTGGTAAAGGGAGACATGTCTAGGGCTTAGAATAAACATCCTCATTGGGCCTCGAGGTATTTTTTTTTTTTTTAAGTTTTAGCTTCTGGCATTTAAGCCCTGCATCTGAGCAGGTTTCTACTTAATTAAGCATTTTGCAATTGTGAACTAAAGCCAGACAGTTAAATTCAAAACATTTTCCCTTAAAACCAGGCAGAAATAACCATTCACTGAGCTCCTCCATTATCGTTTCTGAAAAGCCAACTCTAGTGAAAACGATCTTCAACCTGGCATTATGGACAGTTGGAATACCCTTGTTTCTCTTGCCAACCTTGTTAACTTGGGTCACTTGAGGCAGTATAACAGTTGCCTCATGTACACAGACAATCCTCTACTAATAACACAATCTAGTATAGAGTGTGGGAGATGTATTTACACCAATAATCTAGAATCCATGCTCTCTCTCTCTCTCTCTGTCAAAACAGTAAAATGGAGAAAGTTGTCAACTCACCCACTGCTACATATTCACATAGTACCACTATTCATACACATAGTATGTATCAAACACATAAATACACATGTGGAGTTTGTCTCAAAAAACTTACCAAAACACCACAGACCTCCAAAATGCAACTCTGTTACAGCAAACACAGTCTCTTCAGCAAAGAAATTAAGGCTTGAAAATGGAGTAGCTCCACCAACAGAACACAGCCGATGTAATCCCAAACTTTATTAACCTTAATAAAGTTTGGGATTACATCGGCTGTGTTCTGTTGGTGGAGCTACTCCATTTTCAAGCCTTAATTTCTTTGGTTACAGTCTCTACAGCACCCATGATACATAGCAACACCAGTGTCTCATCCATCAAGCCAGGAAGGTGTAACATTCAAAAACCAAGTTTTCTTGTCATTGGAGACTGAGTAGCGAGACACACAGGTGTCCCACTCACGAGGCTGGACAAGGAAAAAGTCACGGTCAGCTGCCTGTCTGGTACCTGGATTCACCAAATAATGCATGCACTCAAGTCTCAAAGCAAAAAGTACTGTTATGACTCTGTCATAGCTCATGTTGGTGTGAATGACCTGAGACAAACCTTACTGGGCTATACAAAAACAGACATGGTTGGGCTCTCTGAGTATGTGTCCCAGGCAGGGATATCCCTAACTTTGTGCAGCGTACTATCCTCACCTAGAATGAGGCCACAGTATAAACAAAAAATGACTGATTTCAATAATTGGCTTAGTTTTAGTTTTTGGTGTCATTCCCAGGAGATCCAATTCCTGTCTGCCTGGGAATCCATGGTCAGCCAACTTCAATGCTTTGCCAGAGATGGTTTGCACCTGGCACCCCTACCCCTAGGCTTTCACCTTTTGGCAAAGGCTCTTTCTCCCTCCATAGTGCATTTTCAGGCACTGCGGTCTCAAATACAACATTACTGAAGTGAAATTAACCAATCAGAAACAAATAAGGATCATGGTCCTAAATGCTAGGACCTTAAACCAAAAACTGCAATCCCTGAAAGCACTTCTATCACTAGAAAATATAGATGTCTGTGCAGTCACAGAAACCTGGTTTAAGGCTACATAGAGTACCCTGGCCCTGCAAGACTACAATGCCTTCCACACCTTTAGACCACAAAATAAATATGAAAAAATAAAAAGAAGCAGTGTTTCAATCTATATTACAGATAAATTCATCTCCCGCCTAGTTAGACTGGACAACTCCATGAAGTTACTCCAGGTACAGGTTACACTGGGTAAGACCTCCATTCAATTCCTAGCCAGTTATAGATCCCCTTCCATGGGTCACAACACCCATAAAGCCTACTTAATCAAACTGAAGACAATCCAAATTTTACTGAACACAAACCAATTATCCCACTATCAACTAGGAAACCTACTCTAGCACAAACTTACTAGCACAAACGTTCCTTGACTTTGTGAATTCAAATGCCCTGGAACAAATTGTCCATACCCCGACAAGAGGAACAAACATTCTAATTCGGTCCTCACCAACATGTGAAACAGGTGCTGTGCTGCAACTGTTGGACCCTCACTAGCTAAAACTGACTACAAATCAGTCACCTTCAAACTGACACTAACACCAGAACTCACAAAGGGTCAAACCAGACTAAAAAACTTCACCAAGGCAAACTATACCCTCCTAGGTGAAGGTATAAATGCATTCCAAGTCCCACCCCTAGCCGAAAGTGGTAAATATGTCAAAGCTTACACTAAAGCCCTGTACAATCACTTGCATAAGTGTATAAACTCAGCTGTACCAGATAGAATTAAAACCAGAGCCCCAAGTAAAATCAAGCTTCCATGGTGGACTTCCAGCATCAACAAACTCTACAATAAATGCAAAAAGTTGCTGTCCAGAAAAACAAACACAAGGACCCAACAATGGAAAAGCACCCTCCTCAGCCTTAAGCAAATAAGATAACTTGTTCAATCCTCCAAGAGCTCCTTTGAGAAAAACCTAACAAGTACTGCCAAGGATAACTATAAGGCCTTTTACAGCTATGTACATAACCTAAAGGGTAGGACCCAGCATGTGCAGAACTGGTGGCTAATGGTATCACACTCACTGACCCCAGAGAGATAGCAACCTGCTAGTGCATAGGTTTGGCAAAAATTTCCCTCCCTTAAACCACTCCTAACCTAAAACAAATCCTCCACTAACCCCTCACCTTATATATCTGAAGAGCAGGTCCTCAAAGCCCTGTCCAAGGCAAAGAACATGGCCTCTATGGGACCAGATAACATCCCAGGCTGTCTTGTAAACAAGCTAAAACATGAACTAGCATCACCACTCAGTACTCTTTTCAATCACATCCTAACCACAGGCTTTGTTTCTGCAGAATGGAGAACAGCTACAGTTATTCTCCTCCACAAAGGTGGCCTAGCAACAGACCCAGGTACTTACAGACTCAAAAGCCCGAACAGTCCCATCTGTAAGACCATGGAACATACCATTATTGACCTCATAAAAATAAGGCATGGGTGACCTCCAGACCCTGGATTCTACCCAATTCAGCTTCATAAAGGGCAGATCCTGCCTATTAGATCTAGTGGATTTCTTTGAAAGTGTGACCAAGGCCATTGATGAAGGTAAATCTGTGCACACAGCATACCTCAACTTGGCAAAGGCTTTTGACACAATCCCACATTCAGGCATTACTGATAAACTTAGCAAACTGAATGTAAACCCCTTTGTTGTAAGATGGCTTGCCAACTGGCTCACAGACCAGACCCACACTATCAAAGTGGGTGACTTCACATCAACCAGCAGACCTGCTACCATTGGCATGCCACAGGAGTTGGTACTGGGCAACCTACTGTTTGGTATATACGTCACAGAAGTTCAGGTCAAAATTAAAGGGTTGTGGCTGACAAAGGTTGCATATGACTGCAAACAAGGTGCAATCACTGAATCCCCAAATGGTGTCAGTATACTGCAGGATGGTCTCACACAGACCATCTCACAAAGGGTGAAAAAAGACTAAAAAACTTCACCAAGGCATGTATTAGTCATGGTCTTGAACTGAATGCAGAGAAGTGCATCATCATCCCCCTTTGGTACAAACAATACCCTCTCACACTATCAAATCAATAACAATACCCTAAGTACCCACAAAGTGATAAGGGAACTGGGACCTCAGGTTGACCGTGACCTTGACTTTGAACACCAGGTGTCTACCATTGTAAAGAAACTTTCCACAAAGCACACTTGATTTGTAAAGGCATTGCCTCAAGAGCAAAAGAAGTTATAACTCCCCAATACTCAGCACTTATCCAGCCCATAATTGAGTATAATACCCCATTTATTATAAACTGTACTATGCACCTGCTGCGAGACCTCAGAGGTTTCTAACAAAGAAGATAAAGGGCCTCCAGCATGTGCTTTACATGGACCAACTAAAGTTCCTGTCACTATACTCCATATCATATAGACTCCTTAGGGGGAAACTTATGTCTGGCCTATAGGGCATCCCAGGACCCAAACCTAAAGAATCTACTGCATATCTATAAATCAAATGGGTCTAGGGCTACTCATTCCATGGACTTAAATATGGCCTGCAACTTAAATAAGACATGCTGGAGGGTCCGATTTATCTCCTAGCGACTGCCACATCTTTGGAACAGGCTACCAATTCATGTGAAACAGAGCACCACTATGACACTGATCAACAGGAACCTCGATGAGTGGAAGGACCACCCTAACTTCTTATGGGGATAGTGCCCACAGCCTTCCAGGATGATCACTAAAATGCAATCTTGGGTACTGAGTAGTACTTCTATGGTATTACTTTACATTGAAACGGCTAGGTCTAAAATGACCTCCAGTTCGATAGCCTAGTTATCTCCGATGATCCTATGATCCATGTTGGCTTGATTCTTAGAATATCTCCTGTTACTTTACGAATATAATATTTTCCATAGCTGTTATTTTACAGAAGGACCTGTTTCCAAAATTTTACTGATTCTTTACTTTATGGACCCCATTCACTTTGTTTCATCATCATACTTTCCACTTTGACTTAAATTGCTTGGTTGTGTTATGTATATGCGTCTTAACTGTGTAGCTCTAAGGTATCCTTTCCAGTCAGGTAATTCTAAAATCACTTTGTCTGTGGTGAGAATCAGCTTACCCCACTTAACTGATGCCATCTTTCCCTCCCAAATGTATTATTTCAACTCTTTATTAATTATAGTCCAAAACATGGCTGGATGATAAAAATACTCTTGACCTGTATATAAAACTAAGTGCAGAAGAAGCATTATCTGCTTGTATCTTACTATCCACAGCCATAAATTAGAAAATATGGCTTCTCAGTCTCTGTAGCAGCATCTGTTTAGTCCCTTTCCACATATCCTTAGCTACCATAACAGAATTATTTTTAAACCATACACCTAAACAGTTTGCCTTCCCATCTTCCGATAAATATGAGTATTGTTGAACCACATTATATGTAGGTACATAGCCTACTGGTAAAGCCTTTGTTTTATCTTCATTTATTTTATATTCTGAAAAAAAACAGAAACTGTTGCAGAATGTTCTATAACATCAAAATGAACTTTTCTGTCTTTATCAAGTAAAACAAAATCATCTTTGAATAAAGTTAATGTTAGAGTACCAGATGCATTCTTGAATTTGTGAGTCTCTTTTTTTGCCAATGGTTATAAATATAAAGAAGCAATAAAGGGGAAAGAGAACACCTCTGCCTGGCTCCTCTTTTCTTTTCAAATATCTCTTATTTCATTTTATTTTGCTTTTTAGGGTAAAACGCTGATCTCCATAGACTGTTTTCACAGTCAGCCTGGGAGCAGTGTCTGGTTAAGTGATTTGCTCAGAGTCACATAGTTACCTTGTTGGACAGAAAACCTCCCAAATTAACTCTTACCTCTGACCATTCATTTATCCTCCAAATCAGCCTTTTTACCCTGTCAGGACTACAAATGCTGCCATTGCTCTAATACACCTCTCAACCTCTTACAGCAAGAAATCGGGACAAAGCCATAAAAAATGGGGGGACAAAGGCCCAAAATAGGCATACTTTTTAAATATTGCTCTTACATGCTTAGAAAGTTGATAGAATAATAGATTTTGCATTATCATGAATTTTCTGAAGGATATGAAGTGTGAAACTCAAATGCCTGACTTTATTTTCTGACTTCAACCCCCAATGATTTGCCAGCAAACTGCAATTTTATGAGAAACAGACCAAAAATACAAGGCAAAAATCTGGACATTCTGTGAAAATCTGTACAGTTGAGAGGTATGGGCTCTACTCATAAAATCCTAGCTGACTCTAATGAATGCTTCTCTGCACTAAAACCCACAAACAATCACAATGTTTTAACCTCTGTTTCCCTCAGGATCATCATTGTTCTATTAAAGTTGTCAAATGTTTGCCTCCCTCCACAAAGCCACACTGACACATATCTATTGATTTTGGCATTGCTTTTGCCATTCTTGTTGCTAGTCTGGACATAAACACTTTAAAACTAAACTCTAACCTCTTTGTGCGATATAGCCAACACAACATTCTTCCAAGATCTTGGTGCTTCCTCACCTGATAAAAATATTGTTAAAAAACTTTCAGATCTTTATCACTTTTACCCCAGCCAATTTCTAAACTTCCGGAGGAATACCATCTGTCTCTGTAGACTACACTGTTGACTGATTGTACATCATCACTTCCAGAGCTCATCTGTTCCAATCCTAGTTATTAATTGTTAGGTCTCATCTGTCTTTGACCTTGGCATGATTCGGTATTCCATAAATATTAAATGCACCTTTTTCTTGGTTTTGGCATTCCTCTGCTTTATACAGCTGATCATAAAATCTTCAAAATATCCCTAATGTCGCAATAGGATTTCCAGTTATTTTTCATGTTGTACACTGTTTATGTTTGGCAAAAGCCTTTCTACTTTTTGATGCCAAGGTCGCTGTGCTAAGTTTTTTTTTCTGTGCACTGAAAGGGTTATCAAAAATGGTAGCTTAACAGCAGCATTTTAAACATATATATATATATATATTTTTTTTTTCTTATTTATTTATTTATTTTACATTTGTTGACTGGGAGAGTGTGACTGGGCAAGATGCAAACCGTCACTAAAAGCCCAGGGAGAAAAGCTCCATACAGGATTAAGATTAACAATACAGAAATGTACATATAAAAATATACATAAAAGAGTATACATAAGAAATTGAGGAAAATTTAGTTAAAAGGAAACAACTGTTATCTCCATTAAGATACAAATGCAAGATCAGGCAAAACACTTAATGAATACACATAAAAAGTAGCTGTAATACAATATTTTACATTGGAATTAGTGGGTATTATATACAAAATCTGTAGTATTTGGTGCAATGCAAATGTAGATTTAGATAATGCATTAGTTTCTAATGTACAAAAACTTTTGTGAGGCAGTTTATGAGTTTCTAACATACAGCAACATGTGAGATGATAATACAATAGAAGAAGTTGATGAACAGTACATCCTGGGATGAGCTTGTCTTAAAAGGATAGGACTGAAAGTTTAGCCTTTAGAATACAAGATATGTGTGTTGCGTTTGAGGAGAGAAGGGTTATAGTGCAGGAATGCCTAAGTGATGTTAGTGGGGAGTGTATATGGAGTAAGGCATAATATTTGATTTGGTAGGAAGTTATCCTGGGTCTGAGCAGCTACATTTCCATGAGCTGGTTAAGTAGGAATGGAGAAGGTTTTTAAAGTCATGTTCGCTGTCTAGAATATACATCTTATCCAAATGTTTCTTTACTTTCCCTATATCACTTTGCAGTTGCATCGGTTCTTCTTCTGTGAGATTCTCCTTATTCTGCAATACTCTAACCTTTGCCATCTCCACTAAATAATTCCTATTAATTCTTTCCTATATTTCTTTCTGTCTTAATTTGTAAGCATAATTTTCTTTTTAATCATCTCACTAGCTATCGGTTTTGAAGAAAGTTCTACATGCTCTTAATAACTCTCAAATCATCAGCACTAACCCATTCTAAAATTCTTCTCTCTTTAACAGATCTGTGGAAAGCACCTATGTCTCATACTTAAATTGTTATTCTGCATCACTATCTTGTTGTTTAACTGGTGTAATTTCCTTCAGAATCACTCTTGTAGTGACCTGTCATGCTGAAGAGGCAAAAGATGAGCTCCAAATGATGGTACATCATGTAGCACACAAACAGGGCACACAAGGAGAGGAACAAAGACCATTTCCATCACTGAGTATGTGGTAACCACTCCAAGGCAGATCAAGTGAAACATCAAATCTGCTGAGGGGTCTGACCCAAACCTTCATCAATGGATCTAAGGTCATTGTCTAAACTCATGAACTCACCATTGCAACAGGAATCAGCCCATGAAAGATCACATAGATTCAGTTAGCATTAATCAGCAAGGCAGGCATCACAGGATCATTCCCACGGTATATGTTTATGGCAGAGTGAAAGTGAATAATTGTTGTTGAGAACGCAACTTAATATACTCTTGTTTTAACTAACATAATACCACCTTTCTACTTGGTTTTCAACCATAGAAGGTTTTATACAACTGTCTAGGGCTCTCACGAGTTAGGAGGTGCTGCTTGTCCAACTGTTTTTACTAATTTACAAAGCTTCACAGTGACTCACATTTTTTTGTTTGTCAGTTTTACAGAAGAAAAAAGGTTTTAACAAACCTTAATTTTTCTCTACATAAGATACAGAAATAAAAACTTTCTAACAAAGCTGAAGTCTCCCTCTCTCATGTTTATCTATTACCAAGCCTATTGTACAGCACATAAATCCTCATGAACCTCCAGACTTCTCTACTAACTAAGCTAAAAAATACTTATAACAACATGGTCAGATTTGTTATGAATCAAAACTATAGATCTCATCACTGTCTCTCTCTTTATAATACTTAAACTGGCTAGAATTACCTCACCAGCTTCTCCTCTCTCAGCTTCAAATTATCCACTCTGTCTTGTTCCAGCCATCTTTCTGTCCCAACTTTCTCCTCTAATCTCCTTATCCACTCCTTCTAGGACTCTCCAAGCTCATACCAAGACGTACTACAAATCCTTAAACCCAAGAGCAAAATCAGTCAAAACCATTACAGCTACTACCCTACTGTTTCTTGGAACAAACGCCCATTGGAAATTAGATCACCCAACAAACTCAAAAAACTTAAAGCAGCCACCAAAGACTACCTAAAACATCACTGGTCATGCTACTGTACTCACCCTCCATGACCTGTCTTACTCTCCTGCGTAGCTTACTGCCTGTGCTCATTGGTTTTTCCAACTGTTATGTGCCAGCTCTTTTACCTTTGCTATCTACAGATTTCCCTGGCACCCAGTCATAAAATATCTTTATTTATATACTACATGTATTATCTTCACTAACTGTAATCTGCCTTGGATGTACTTATAAACTTTGAAAATTTATGTCTACACATATCTTATGTTAAATGGAAACTTAAACTCTGTAAATAATCTTTATGTTTTTACTGTTAACTGGCAAATGTTAATATTTTGTTTTTAATTCCTATTTTCATCTACAATTTTTATTTTTATTTTATAGGTAAATTTGTGGATCTTTTCTTCCCGAAAAAGGGCTCAGTCAGACAAACCCAGTCAACAAATGTAAAATAAATGAAATGTTCTACAGGGTTGCTTTTAAATTCTTAATGTAAATGTTCCTCATACAACTAGTCCACACATTATTGCCACATGTAAAGAAGTAAAAGGTTTAAACAAATCTTAATTTATGCATAAAAGTATGCAGGTTCTACTGGATACATTTTAAATAATACAATGAATACAACTGAAATACTCTCTGCAGAACAAATCCACAAAATATATGATGAGCAAGGATCCCATGTGGATGAAAGCAAAAGCACTGAGGATTGGAATGCCATCACTACATTCACCAAAAACATCTTGCCAAAAACTTCTTGTTTAAGTGTTTTTGCGGGGGGGGGGGGTACTGTTAATGGCATACCTCTCAAATGTCCAAATTTTCGTAGAATGTCCAGATGTTTGATTCATATTTTGGGTCTGTTCCTTTTGAAATTAGTGTTTTTTTGGCAAATCACTGAGGATTGAAGTCACTAAATAAAACTTAATAATGACATGCATTTGAGTTTCAGACTTCATATTCTTCCGAAAATATTTATTTTATTTAACATTTGTTAATTGGGAAAGTCCAACTTGGAACAAAGCCAATATTCAGCAGAGGCCCAGGGCAGAAACGCTATAGATGCATGTCTTTGAACGTGGAAGGAAACCAGAGCACCCAGAAAAAACCCACACAAATGCAAGGAGGACATGCAGACTCCACACAGAAAGCACCCCAGCCAAGAATCAAACCAGAGAACTTCTTGCTGCGAGGTGACAATGCTATCGTTGCACCACTGCACCATCCAGATTTATGTATAACAGTACAAAACTTGCTATTCTAACAACTTTCTAAGTTTGTAGGAGCAATATTTCAAATCTGTCCCTATTTTTGGGCCTTTGTCTCACCATTATTTCTGGTTTGGTCCAGATTTCTGGTGCTGAGAGGTTGAGAGGTATGTTTAATGGCTGTTTTGTCAACACTATCATCTTCATCTGCAAGCAAAATTACATTATTGGTTTTTATTGTAGTTCCGTTAGAGAGGAGACCCTTTTTAATCAACAGCAACTGCTACAGGATAAATTCATGTAAATAGGCAGAGTTGGAGTAGTAAAGGTATAAAAGTCAGTAACAGCTTTATGCAACTACTTGTAGAATGGTATGCTGAGTTTTATGAAACAGAAGTTACAGAAAGTAGTAACAGGATCTAGTTGAGTTTTAAGATGAATACAGAGGAAAAGCATTTCTTTTACTGACATAAATCAGTTTGGATTATTTAGTGTATAAGACGTGTCAAGATGACACTTCACGCTTACTAACCAGGACCTCAAACACATTCAGACTCAAAGTTTTTTCTCAATTTCATACTTTTGCATATTTTTTACAAAGCTGGTTTAGTATACACAGATACTCACACATTTTTATTTTGTATCTCTATGGAGTACAGCATTGAAATGATGTTTTTAGAGGGACAATCTCGCTCAGGCAGATATTTTGTTTATCAAAGAGTAGCACAACATATTTGGGATGAAATCAGTTTTCCATTACATGAAGGAAGGTCTCTTCTTAGATTTCTTGGGAAAAAAAAAACAGAATGTGCCTTTCAGGCTTCTTTGTTCTTTACATACTTGATATTTGGAAATCTGAATGTGCATACTATTTCAATTGCAGAAGGAACATCTCACAGAGGAGCACACTATGTCTTTGAGGCTTCCTTGGTTCTTTACATGCTGATGTAAAATGTAGAAACTTATCTTTCATCAGAGTTTAACAAAAGAGAGAATTAAGGATTGTTTGTATAAGTATTTGTGTATGTATACTTGGTATTTGTGCATCTTAGGAGACAAAACTGGCTGTACATGTATAATTAAGTACATATTAAGGGAGGAGCACTTTACAACATCTGTCTAGACTTCTTTGTCTTAGGAGAAAAGAAACTTCATATAGTAGCACATTCTGTGTTTTACTTTCTGCATTTAACTAAGGTCTTATCTTTTTGCATACTGATATTTCAGAATTACAGGTTGATGATGCCTCTAGTTAAGCTCTCTGTTCAATTTATACCCGATTTCTGTGGTTGTCTCCTCAAACATGAAGATTCATGTTTGTTGTCCCTTTGTCTTATTTGTGCAAACTAATAATCTTTCATTTTTGTTTCATGGGCTGTGAACATACTATCAACCATATTATTTCTTGGGCCCAATATAATTCATCCTCTGCTACAGCTCTCACAGCTTGCTGCCTTAGAAAATCTAGTCAACATTTGTAGGACCCAAATACTAGATGTATACAGCCTATAATGTTAATGGTGTACACTGCAGACTATAATAGTCTTCTCCCCAGCCACTGAAAGTGCTTATTATCCAGAACAAAGAGCCGTTCTTCATATGAAACTTTTTTCAGTCTTGTTAATTAACTATAAATGGTTTCTAATCTCACCATACCCCTCCCACGAGAGCACAAGTACAAAATCAAATGTCATGTGATTTTTGCAGGCCCACAGTCCTTATGACAATCATTTTAACAGCAGGTTTCTGAGCTGTAGAATGAAAAAATATACTCTTGTTAATATATCTTCACTCTTATTCATTTTATTTATATCAATCCTGATTTTAAGTCCAGCATTTCTAATTTTCTGTGGTGGGAGGCTGGGATTGTCTTACTGATTCTGTCAAACCCAGCCCTGTAGTAGCCATTTCAAAGCTTTTTGTCCTGCATATAAAATATGCACTGGCCTGAACTGGTGCCATTGTTCTTGCCTATTAAGAAGTGAGTTTGAACTCCATCACAGAGAGTTACATATTCTTATAAGCGTTACATGATAGTAGTTCCCTTTATTAAGAGCAGTACGTTGGTTACATTTTCTCCTTCATTTTATTTTATTTTATAATCTCTGTGGATCTAAGCATATTTGTGCAGCTGATTTTTATAAAATTAAACTTGCACCACCCCTACCCCTATAATTGTATTAGTGTAGGGTCCTACTCATTATGGTTCTCATTTACATGTATTGCCAGTCTGATGACCTTATATCTCTAAACATTTCACATTGCTTTTTATAATTTTGTACTTTGGACTTGTCAAGTTTCCCAGACTCACTGTACTGCCCAACCAAATTTGTCTCAGAGCCAGTCCCATAACTTGTAACTCTTACAATTGCACACCATAAGCATTTGCCCTTTCCTTGCAGGTAGACTGGTTGGCCCATCATTAATTGATGAGAGGTCAGACCACTACCTTGAGAAAAATTCCTCATCCTTAAAATCATTTTGGGAAAATATTTTATACAATAATCTCCACTCATTTGTTATTGGTTTTAGTCTCTCTTTTAGGGTGCTTTTTTGATTCATGCTGAATACTGGAAGTGGTCCGTTAACTCCTCATGTCTCACACATTTGCAGTGTTACCTTTTTCAGTAAATTGTATCCCTTGGCTGCTTTATATTTCTTGATGCACTCCTCATGTTAGAATTATTATCTCAGTAATTACATTACCTACTGTGTTAGTAACTTACTTTTTTCAGGGATGGGCCTCAACTTATCCTGACCCAGGCAGTGTTATTTTATTTAGAAATAATATATCAACTGGTGTTTTCATCTACAATTTTGTTAGTCACATTCACTGGCTAATACATCTTTTCCTTGTGATTGATCCTTTGGTGCCAGAGTTTTATTATTTATGCTAACAGAATCCATCAGCTTTCCTTCAGTTTAATTCCTGTTAAACTAACTGGCACCAAGAGCAGCCATTGCTAGTCATCAGTGAAGGGACAATGGAAAGAGTGGACAGAACTAGCAAATTCCCTGGAGAAATCCACAGTGGGGTTAAATGACAGTAGAAGGGTCACAATTTCCCATCTGAGATGTCCTCAGAAAGGATTCTGAACATTCTTAATTTGAGGTTCTACTTTGCTTATTCAAAAAAAATGCTAGGTACGCTTTCCTTTAAATACGAGTTTGAACAAGAATTCTCATTTTAAATTCTTTCTATGGTTTGAATGGAAAATGCCATGCATGTTGAGCTCTGCACTTATGGAGCGCTGTTCATATATGTTTCGTTGCAGATGTCTACACACAATGATAAGCATGTTAAAAGGGAAGAAAAGTGTAGTTACTAGTTATACGAAAATAAAAAAATAGAAACAATATAAATGCAAACACTAACATTTCTTACTTTAACTATTATTTGGAGATATCGATCAAGTTAAAAAGTTAGAAAATACCAAGGAGAACAAATTCTATGAATACACAAACTGAGTCAGGAGACATTAGACTCAAATATATGACAGGAAAAAAGTGCAATGATAATTTGTAAGTGAATAATAGCAATCCTTCTTTGCTTAGTATGCTATGAGCTGCATTGAATAAACCCTACATGGTGCCCTAGGACTATATGCTTGTTGTAGTATGACATGCACATGATAGTGCACCATTTTGGATTCAGTAAGTGGCTGTCCACAGTGTGCAGAGCCGTGCAAACACAATAAACATTGTGGAATGCAAATTACAGCATAACCAGCTGAACTGTATGCTAATCAACAAATCCAAGATGGAGGAGCTATTCAATAGGCTCTAAAGCAAGTGTGTAGACCATACCTCTCAACCATACCAAATTTCAAGGTTTTACCAGTTTTTAGGTCCAAATAATGGGATGCCACAATTCTCAAATGGCACCCCTTCATTTCTGAATTTCCTGGCTTTTTCTTTTATTTTTTTTGTTTCCCTGGCTTTTAAGCTGACTTCATCACATGCAGAGGCATGTGTAATGATGTCAGCTCCGTGAACAGACTGCCAGCCTGTCAGAATTAGGGCTCCAGAGATCCCTGTACTTTCTATCTGTAGTATGCATTTCAGCCATCCATGCATTCCCCAGCTGCTCCAGGCTCCACTGACCAGCTTGCATTTCAGCTGCTCCAGGTAAGGAGGGCAAAAGGTAAAATGCATTTCAATTGCTGCCATATTTGAATTTAACCAGGTCTGTACTTTACACAAGGGTGTCTGTGCATTGAATGAAGTGAACGCAAAATGTGTGTAAGTCCAAGAACTGTATCGGTTGCAAGTTCAAGAAGAATTGTATTTTATTTGACAAAGTGTGTGCAAGCAGTAAGTCTGAGTGGCTTCTGTATTTTAACTGCTGCCTGCTGCAAGGCTTAACAGCCATTAATGGCTTCTGTGAGAACTGTAGTATTTTAAAAGGCCATTAGTGACTTCTGTATTTTATCTTCTGGTGTGTCACTTCTGCAAGTTGGTGTAAGTTCATGAACTGCTGTGCAAAAGTTTGTTTAATGCCATTAATGGCTTCAGTAGAAATGCATTTTAACAGCTGTAAAGGGGGGAGGTGTGTGTGTGTGTGTGTAAAATGACCCAAGTATAAATGCCCCAGGTAATTATACTTGGTGGTTAGTTTTACTCAGGCTCAAACCCTGTATCTTAGGTACAGGTAGCAAGAGCCTGAATTCCTTACCCACACCCACACCACCACTTGTGTTCAATGTTTCTGTGGTCTGTTCCTCTTAAAATTTGTGGTTTTCTAAAATCTCTGCCAATCTCTTCTCTCCAAAATCCCCAGCTGATATCATCCACTATAAATTGTCCTGCAGCCTTACAGAAATCAGACTTGTGCTGTGGTGCCTGTGTAAAGCCTCTATCAAGTGATCAGTCTAAGGCATCAAAGATTCATAGTCATACTGCTCAAATGTATTGATGGTTACCTAATGTTTTCAGACTGTCCTCATATTTTTGTCCTGGAAAATCATTAATGAGACGTTAGAAAGTAATGAGATGCATTTCAGTTTCAGACTTCATAACCCTCAGAACATTCTAAAAAATAGCAATGCAAAAAACTGTTTTGATTCTATCAACTATCTAACTTTCAAACACAAATATATGTGAAAATCAGAACATCACAAACACTGATATACTAAACACTAAGTCTGCTATGCATCCTGAGCATCAGACACAAATGTTTATGTATCCCTGAATCTAAATGATAGAAAACAAGGATATGGCACAGATATCATCACTTGCACATGGTGTTTTGGGGGTGGTGACAAGAAACCTAGGCTGACACAAAAGGTGAGTGCATGTGAGTAAGAAAGAGAAACATGCAGACATTTGGATAAAGTAGCAAATGACAAGTGTGACAAAATGTGTTTAAGGCCTCACGGCTGAACCCTGTAAGTTTTGTGTATGTGTCTGTATACACCATCTAGGTAAAATTGGTGTATGAGTGTCTGCATGGACACAGCCAAGCTCTGTGCTAGCTCTGTGTCTTGGTATGTCAGACAGGTGTGAGCCATGCATGGCAGAGTTGGTTTATTGTTGTCGTACCCGACCATGAGAACTGTCTCTGCCAGGAGTTGCACTGGCATGTCCACACGCATGGTTAGATGCACTGCTGCAACCTGAATTTGACTGATGTCTGCTGGATGAGCTCTATTCATAAGGAGGCTCAGGACCATGACCCTATTGTCTGCCACATCTGGGTGTGGATTCTGCAGTCACTGACAGAGCAGTATAAGTAGTCACACTATAGCACATCAGCTGACATCAGATGATGCTGCTGACCTACACCCATGTGGATGCCATTCCCTCTCAGCAAACATTCCATCACAGATGCTGCCCATTCCAAAATGTCATTTATTTGATCTATTGAATTGGCAACACAGTGGAGACAGTCATGCATGTTAGCCTGTGCAACATCTAGAACCATAAAAATTTCTCTGGAGTACCTATTGGAATGTGCCTGTACCTATATGATGAACCTAACCTTACACTGAGTAACATGGGAAGATACACTTTCATCAGGTGGACGACAGACAGCAGCACTACTTCAAGCACTCCTACCAACCCTCCTGTGTGGCACCTCACCCACGCTTTAGCTATGGCCAGAGTCAACAGGCACTGAAGCCACAGTAACCACATTACCCTGATCAAGTTTTTCACCTTCCACCTGACCAATATCTGAGGACTCACTGGAATGTGTTGGCACAGGCTTGCTGGCTATATCTGATGGAATTACAGGTGATCACTGAATGTCATCCTCGGTGTCAGATTCAACTTCTGCACACCCCAAACTGTGCCTCTGTTTGCCCATCATTATCATCAGAGTCTGCTAATACACTGACACTGGGTTTTAGGAATCTCACACTTCCACTGTCAGGATCACCTGTGATAATAAGCAACAAACACAGGAAAGCAATTAAAACAGACACTGCTATAGTCCAATATATACTAACAAACAGTTGTGCCACTTTTACAGACAGTACAGCAATATACACAACAGTCCTGACAACCACATCACAAAATAAAGTTTTATTTTAACTGCTCATCAGTACTGATAAAAATGTTTTGCTTACCATGTGTAGATGCTTATGTGCTCATTATGTGGGTTGGTCTTAAAAGAAGTTAAGCAAAATGTAAGGACACAGCATCTTAATGAAGATTAATGGGGGGGGGTTAAACTTTTGCCCTTTATATGTCCATTAACCATAATTTTAACAAGTCTATCCCAAGCCCATGTGTAATCAACCTGAATGTGTTAACTGCATCAAAAAAGTATACCCCCAAAAATTTATGTTAAAAACATTAAACAAAAATGAAGTATTTGTTGTCAATATTTTACTACCCAAGACATATTTAGCAATTGATACAGGTAAGTCTACCTGGAAGGTCCTCCTGGGACATACTTTTCCTCTCTGAAACATTAGCACCAACATCTGTGATATGCTGTTGTGCACTTCCCTGTGAGTCTCTGGATCCCTGACAGTGGACAGGAGCTCTTCATTTGGTGTCAATGGTGGCACTCTAGCAATTTCTCTCCAGTAGCCATCCATTTTCTGGCCGCTGCAGCTGTTCTACTCTGGACTGATGAAATCATGTCAGTGGTCCTATGGCGCACCTGATCATATGTCCTACTGTGTTCACCCACTGCATTACCATCAGCTACTATCTGCTGCCAATTTCACATTCTGTCAGATATAGCTCCACATCCCCTCTCAAGCAGAAAGGCATCATGTTGCCTAAATACTTCCATGATTACTGTTAGAAAAATCTACATGCTGCTTAGAAAATATATTTACATGCTGCTTAGAAATATATTTACATACATTCTACCTAGAAAAATATATTTACAATGTGTGCTGCTTAGGAAGATGTGCATTTAATCATTCAAACATATATGAATTGTGTGATCAAATATATAGGAAAATGTGTGCTTTAGTTAGGAATAAACGTACTTAAATCCATAAAGGTTAGGTAATGCATTTAATTCTGTCTTGCTAGAATAAATAGAAGAAATAAACCTACATATTATTGCTTGAAGCACAAGCTGCAGTGTAATCAGAAATTTGACCTTGGCAGCTTGCAGATGCAGTCTGGCTCATGTCTTTCAAGTAAAGATTATTTTGCAAAGTTAGAAATAAATAAGTCTGTTCGCATGTATGTCCTCTTTACTGCCTCCACCAGGAGAGTAGCCTTGTGCGCACTATCTCTGATAGTGCGCAGCTGGAAGCAAGAAAAACAAAGGGAGACTTTAAGGAAGACATACATCTATTATATTGGAACTAATCAGAGAACCTTGAATTGGCTACATCCTCAGGAGGTCATCGTGACTGACCAGCTGTCTGCAAGGCTGCAACATTCTCATGGGAAAAGGACTTTTTGAAAAACACAAACTCAGCAGTTTTTATGAATAGCCATGATGTAAAGACCCTGTCACTAGCCACACCAGTGAGGTGGGCAAAACTGATAATGAAATGTATATAACCAATGTGTCTTGGTCAATAAAGCAGTCAAAATTCTATACAAACTTTGTGTATGGTTTTTTGCCTCCTAATGTACATTAGCTTCAAGATGCTCAAGCTTTCCTGCATTATTGTTTGTTATTAATTGACATTGTGTTTGAATAACTCAATGATTTTTACAGTCTGACTCTAACAAATTTATTTAACATCTTGGTCCTTCGAGCCGGATTTCCCTTGGTAAGCTACAGGTCAGAATATATAGGTGGTATTGAAGTCTGCGCAGAAGAAGGAAAGACCTCCGACTGAATTGTCGTGCCTAAAGAGGCTGTCCACTTATCTGATCTGTGGCCGAAAAGCGGAAAACTGGGTCCTAAAAAGCCTATCAAACATAAGCAGGAGGCTCGGGTAAGCAGAATTCCTCTCTTTGTTTTTGTTTTAGATCAGGGACCAGGTTACACTGTGCTATTGCTAAGGTTTGTGATAGCAGGGAGAGAGGTAGTCGAAGTATTGTATCTTGAGTCATAGATCAGGAAATAAAGCAAAACAAAGTAAACAGTCATTCTAGACACTACTGTGAATACGGGAATAGAGATACCACGTGGTACAAGAGAAAGGGTTACGTAACAGTTCTGTTGTTTTTTTTCTCTCTCTCTCTCTCTCTCTCTCTCTTCTTTTTCTTTCAGAGACATGGGAAACGAGTGCACTAAAGGGTCACGTGACCCGCCTAACAGAAGATGCAAAATATATGCAATTACAGAGAGCAGATAATGTGAGATATTTTGCAAAATGTGTTAACAACTATAAATTTGATAGTAAACTAGATAAACTTTCACTAGTTAAACTCCTTAAACAAGTTTTAATCTGATGCAGGGCGTCAGGCAAAAGAAAACAGAAGCTTAAAAATTCTGAAACATTTTTAGACAACAGAGTAAAAGGTCTAACAGACAGAATCTCTGAAAAATGAAAACTTAGAGTAGACTGGACTTGCATTAATTAATGCCTACAACAGGAAAAATGAGACAGTAGATGGATATTATGCTAGATTATTAAAATGCTTAAAATAACAATTAAAAAATATATATATATATATATACATTTTAAAAGGTTGCATTGCCTCTGTTAGTAGTTTTATTACAAGGCATATGATAAATCACTGAACAAGCAGGCTGCAAGCCTTACTTGAGTATGCTAGACGTACTGAAAGACACTTTAATAGTAAAGAGAAAAAAAGGGCACAAGTCTTCACTGTTGAAGACGGAGCTGAAGTATTTGTATTACACTCAGGTAAAGAGCGCATCTAGCTAGGGACTATAAACAAAATAAGAAAGCAATAACAGAAGATAAAGGAGATGTGGACTGACTATATAATAGTGATAATAACCAAAAATCATCAGGAAAGGTTAATAAACAAAAAGAAAATGTGAATGTAGTAGAGGGAATAGAGGAAGTACAAACAGATGTAAAGAATAAAAATGAAAATAAAATTTTAGATTTAGCATTGTTGAGCCTGGAGCTCTACCTAGCAAATACAAAACCAGAAGTAACACTTCTGGTGGAGGGAAGAAAGGTCAAATTCCTGTGTGACTCAGGAGCGCCACGGACTTTGATACACCCTCCAAGTTACCAAAACATTCTAAATCACCTAATTATATATTAGTAAAAGCAGCAAATAGACAGCTATACAGGGAACCACTTTCCCATAATATAGCAATAACTGACCCTGTTTCAGGTATGACTCAGAAAAGTAAAATTGTAGTTTCTGCAAAAATATCCAGTAAACTTACTGGGAAAAGACCTTGTGCAGATATTTGGCATAGCAGTAGTTCCTACCATGCAGGGTATGGAAGCACAAAGACGAATGAATGCTCTTGTGGTGTGATCAGAGGGTGAAGCCTATTATTGGTACAGCCAGGACCTAGTTATGATTGGTCCAGGGGCAGTAACCAAAGAACTGATAAACGTAGCCATCAGTAAGGTACCCTCCTTGACACTGATCAGCAGCACTTGTTACATTGTACTCCATACTACTGTAGCACACCAGGACCTAATAAAAAATATAAGTAAAAATCCTGCTGACAAATTAATATTACAAACTTTATGCTGGGATACTGAGGGAAACAGTGTAGTAAGCTGTTCATTACCTCAGGAGTTCATGAGATTGTATAAGTCCAATAGACTGCCACATGTCAGCTTGACAAAAAACAAAAGTTTTAAATGGGCAGACTTAGAAAAAAAGGTAACAAAATGGGAAAAGAGACTGCCTCACAAATGTCAGGACAAGGGATATGAAAACAAAACTGAATTGGTTGACACAGACACATACAGCTGTACACTTGCAATCTAGTAAGGACAGCTGATTAGCATTTTTATTAAAAGAAAAAGAAAAGGCCTTGTGTAAAATTCCAACAACTCTGTGGTCAACAGGCAAGTCAAATGTAGGGCTTATTCAAGCAGCAGGACCAGTTACAATTACCCCAAAGTCAGCTTTTAGACCACAGAAAAAAACAATACATTTTGGGAAAGAATGCAAAAGTAGAAATTAAGCCTATAATAAGCAGCATTACTCAAAAAAGGAGTACTGGTAGAATCTCCTGATTCACCATGTGATACACCCCTATTTCCTGTTAAAAAAAAGCAAACGGGGAATGGCAGATGGTACAAGATTTATAAGCTGTGAATAATGCAGTAATACCAAGAGCACCTACGGTGCCAGACCCACATACCTTGTTAAATGATTTAAAGCCGCAACAGAAATATTTCACCGTGGTAGATATTAGCAATGCATTTTTCTCAATACCTATCCACCCTGACAGCCAGCATTGGTTTGCATTTACATTTCAGGGCAAAAGGTATACGTACACCCGACTACCACAGGGATATAGTGAAAGTCCAACGATATTCGCACAAGAGATGGCTAGCAACCTGGCAGGGTTTCTCCACCAGGGGGCAGCCAAGTACTACTTTATGTAAATGACATCTTGCTAGCAGCACCCAGCAGCAGTGCAGGGTGAATACAGTAGCATTGTTAAAATTTTTAGTAATACAAGGACACAAAGTAAACAAGAGTAAGTTACAAACTTTGGGAAAAAAACACAGGTTAGATACCTGGAATATGTGATATTCAGTAAAGGTAAAATACTAAATAGTGGGAAAAGAAAAAAGGGAAAAAAAAACAGCAATTTTGCAAGCACCCAAACCAACAACTAAAAGAAATAATGTCTTTCCTAGGTACAACTAATTTTTGTTGAACTGGGTACCAAATTATTTTACAATGAAAACAAAAGCAGAAATGGCTTTCTGCAGGTTGAAGCAGTTAATAGCTTCTTCATTAGTTTTAAGACTTCCAAGTTATCACAAACGTTTTTTAGACCATAGATTGTAAGCAATGGTACATGACATCAGTATTAAAGCAACAACATGGGGATAAGCAATGCCCCATAGCTTACTATTCATTACAGTTAGACCCAGTGGTGCAATCTTTGCCTCACTGTGTACAAGCAGTAGTTGCAGCAGCAATGGCAGTACAGGCTTCAGCCTCAATGGTGTTATTCCACCCTCTCACATTGAGAATGCCTCATGCAGTTGCAATAATTCTGCCACAAGAAAAAGTTGCATACCTTTCTCCTGCTAGACATCTTTCATGTATGACCATACTGCTGAGTCAACCTCATATAAACAGTTAGCTTTACCTAGATAAGATCTTACAGATATGCCCTTGGACAATGCTGAGGTGACATATTACGTGAATGGCTCATGCAGAAGGGGTCCTACAGGGAAAAATCTGGTGGGTATGCAGTAGTTACAGACACTAAAAATTTAGAAGCACAAACTTTGCCACACAACTTGTATGCTCAAGCAGCAGAACTGGTAATCTTGACAGAAGCATGTATTTTAGTAAAAGGCAAAAAAAGTAAACATATATACTAATAATCAGTATGCTTTTTCTACAGTGCATGTGTTTGCACAATAATAAAGAAAATGGAGGGATGATTACATCCAGTGAAAACCTATTAATCATGCGCAATTTATTTTGGAGCTATTAGAATCTATTCAGTTGCCTACTAAAGTAGCTATTTGTAAATGTGTAGCTCATACAAAACAACAGGATAAGATTTCAAAGGTAATGCACGAGCTGATGCAGCTGCAAAGCAAGCAGCCTCAGACTCAGGAACTTTATTTTTTGAAAAATTACAGCCCTTTGAGATTTTAGATTTAAACATGTTAAAAACAATGCAAATGCTTACTACAACAGCAAAAAAACAAAACTGGGTAAAACAAGGTGCAATTTAATATTACCGTCTAATTTATTTAAAATGCAGCTTTGTTGAGCCATGGGCAGAGCCATGTCTCAACAGGGGGGATGGTACAGTTAGTAAATAAAATATTCCAAACATATGGATACATAAATTATACAATAAAATTTTGTGCAGCTTGTCATACTTGTAACAAAGCACCATGCACAAGGAGCATTTAAAAACAAGCAAGGGAGTTTCCCTACACCACCATATCCATTCCACACTATTCGTATGGACTTCGTAGAGTTAAATAAATGTGAAGGAAAAAATACTGTTTAGTAATCATAAATATGTTTTCAAAATGGGTAGAAGCTTTTCCTTAAGGAATCACTGTGCTTACCACCCACAGTCAGCAGGACTGGTGGAGAGGTACAATGGGATTTTAAAAAAAAAACAACAAGTTAAGAAAGTTGATGAGTAAGACTCAGAAGAATTGGATTTGCTGTTTACCTCTAGCATTGCTGAGCATGAAAAACAGTAACAAATGTAAAGGGTTTGATCCCCTTTAAAGTAGTATTTGGAAAGGCATATTATGTGCCTCAGTAAAAAGCTCTCATGCCTGCAGGGCTGGAGGCTGACAGTTCACTAGCTAATTAAATAAAGAAACTGTTATAAATAAGACTGTTTTGCAGTTGAACTCTTTTTCAGATAAACAAGAAACAAAACCAGAAGCCGTGCTGACCTGGGGTCCTGGATTTGGCTGAAAGTCATAAAGAGAAAGAACTGGGCGAGTCCAAGGTGGGAAGGTCCGTACCAGGTACTGTTGGCAACACCCACTGCAGTGAAAATTGCTGAGAGATCATCTTGGGTTCATTTAACCCATTGCAAACCTGTTAAGAAATTCAGTTTGGACATACCACAGGAACAGAATGGCCAGAGGCAGAATAAATAAAATGTGAAACAACCCCAGAGACATTGGTTCACTGGCCTACTGATCATACACTTAATAACTATGTTTGTAGTAACCTTTTTGTTGTTATGGTTTTTCTTGCATATAACTACAGAAGTAAAATTAATAAAACGTGATGAAGGACTGGCTACAGACTGGCACCCAAACTTTAACACATACCTGGCTATGAAACGAGTTTATGTAGAGACTATGAACGTTTCAAATTGCTGGGTCTGTACTGCAATACCCACAGCATATGGAGGACTTTTAATGTCTGCTGTCCCCTTGGGAATAAATGAAACTTGGGAAAACCTGTTATTTGACACAGGCACTGTGAGATCACAGGACAAAATTGCTTTATTTTTACCTGTTCACACAAAAAGAAATTGTATGAGAGTAATACCTCCAGGTGGGCTGGAGTAATGGTAATATAACAATGTCTTATAAATGTTACATTAAAGTCAAAAGTGGGGGTACTGTTTGTAATACAAACCATGATTCATATCTGAGTTCAATGAAAACTACATTAAATGCAGTATGTGACAATCTAGTCTTAACTAAGCAATTGTCTATTAGGAATAGGAAAATGTTTCATGCAGGGATAACACGTATCAGTACCAAAGTAATGATTTTATTTGTGGGAAAAAGGCATATAAATGGTTACCTGAGAATTGGTCCAAAAGTTGTTTTTTGGGTTATCTGGTTTCAGCAATAAGACATACTGCAGAATTACCTTTGGGTAAAATACGAAACGTAAGGAAAACAGCTCGAGAATCTGAAGGTCCAGTGAGAAAAGAAAACCTGTGAATCCAGTTGGTAAAATCAAGCTGGTTGAAAAGGCCATAATTCAGTGAAAGACAAAAGTAAATTGACTCATATGAACTTGGGCAACAGTGTTATATCCAGGGCAGGAATGCCACCAGCCTATGGAGCAGTCAAATCGATCTGGGAGCTGAGGAAGCTGTCAAAAGTCATGAGCAATGCAACTTTTTCCACCCTAGAATTGGTGACTAATGAACTGAATGCAATAAAAACTGTTGTGCTACAAAATCGAATGGCTCTTTACTTCACCCTAGCGGCAAGAGGTGGTACACAAAGAAGAATGCTGTGCGTACATTCCAGACAACCAGCATGAAATCAATGACCACCTAGAGGTAATTCAGCAAGTATCAGCAATGACTAAACCAGGCCCAAACCCACTGACGGACTTTTTCCAGAATCTGTTTGGGGGGGTGGGGTTCCATCCTATTAAACATTTAATTGCTATTTGTGTGGGTATACTCCTAATAGGAACATGTGTTTACTGTGAAATTCCCTGCATGAAAAGATTAATAAAAAATTTGTTGATATATCTGCTACTGAAACTCTTTACCAAAGTGTTGAAATTAAAAGATTAATTTCAAATGATGCTTTTTCTGAAATATAAAACCAATGACTTACTTAGCTGAAAGCCCTTGAAAGGGAAAGGCTGAGGAATGAAATAATATTGTTTATGTTTTAAACAGAATAAAATGCATTAAAAGGAGGGAGAATGTTAGAAAAATCTACATGCTGCTTAGAAAATATATTTACATGCTGCTTAGAAATATATTTACATACATTCTACCTAGAAAAATATATTTACAATGTGTGCTGCTTAGGAAGATGTGCATTTAATCATTCAAACATATATGAATTGTGTGATCAAATATATAGGAAAATGTGTGCTTTAGTTAGGAATAAACGTACTTAAATCCATAAAGGTTAGGTAATGCATTTAATTCTGTCTTGCTAGAATAAATAGAAGAAATAAACCTACATATTATTGCTTGAAGCACAAGCTGCAGTGTAATCAGAAATTTGACCTTGGCAGCTTGCAGATGCAGTCTGGCTCATGTCTTTCAAGTAAAGATTATTTTGCAAAGTTAGAAATAAATAAGTCTGTTCGCATGTATGTCCTCTTTACTGCCTCCACCAGGAGAGTAGCCTTGTGCGCACTATCTCTGATACTGCGCAGCTGGAAGCAAGAAAAACAAAGGGAGACTTTAAGGAAGACATACATCTATTATATTGGAACTAATCAGAGAACCTTGAATTGGCTACATCCTCAGGAGGTCATCGTGACTGACCAGCTGTCTGCAAGGCTGCAACATTCTCATGGGAAAAGGACTTTTTGAAAAACACAAACTCAGCAGTTTTTATGAATAGCCATGATGTAAAGACCCTGTCACTAGCCACACCAGTGAGGTGGGCAAAACTGATAATGAAATGTATATAACCAATGTGTCTTGGTCAATAAAGCAGTCAAAATTCTATACAAACTTTGTGTATGGTTTTTTGCCTCCTAATGTACATTAGCTTCAAGATGCTCAAGCTTTCCTGCATTATTGTTTGTTATTAATTGACATTGTGTTTGAATAACTCAATGATTTTTACAGTCTGACTCTAACAAATTTATTTAACAATTACCTCATTCTCAGGGTCAGTGATAGAGGTTTGATGGGATTGATACAACTGGCTGGCGTACTCCTAGTTGACATAAAACATAACAGAAGGATAATACACATAAGTATCACATAAATTCTAAAACAAGTACAGTAACAATATCCAAAAATTTTTTTTGATGCCAACACAGAAATGCAACTTGGCTCCCCAACCCCAAAACAACAGGCAAATGACACATATTGCAAACAAACCTCAGTAAACTGCTAAAAGTGCTATCAAATAAACTGTCCATGAAACATGTATACACATTTACCACAGAACATTCAATAATATGCAATTGTCAGTCATGTCTGCCTGTGGACAGCACTTCTCTAGAGGTGGCTATGGCCATCCTTCAAGGTTAACACCCCTGTGTAATTGACAATATAGCACACAACATTTCACAAAAATAACAATAGAGTATGAAAAGAAAAGCAGTTGTAACATAAGGACTTCTGATGACATTTAATAAAGCTGTGCATCTGAAAAAGTAAATTGCCCTGAAAAACATGCCTATGCCATCAGTAAACTTGTAAGAAATGCATACAGATAAAAGATAGCATTTGGTAATTTATATATATATATATATATATATATATATGTATATGTGGGTTCCCTATTTAATTTCGAAATACTGAAATGCTGAATTTCAGTATTCCAAAATTAGAACACTGAAGTCTGAAGATTCCGAAATATCAGAAGCGTGATATTCGAAATACCGAATTTCAGAGCTTCTGGTGTTGCGGTATGTGAATGTGTAGGCGTTTGTTTAGTTAAGTATGTTTTAGTGTGTTGGTTAGGGGCTTTAATGTATGTTAGCATGTGTTTTGGCTGTGATGTGTGTGTGCAAGGGGCTGTGAAATGAATGGGTGTAAGTTATATTTGTGTCTCTGATTGTGCGATCTCAGAGTTAGTATATGTATGTAGGGGCCGGGTGTGCCGTTGTGTGAATGTATAGATGTACGTTTAGGTAAGTATGTATGAGTGTGTTGGTTAAGGGCTTTAGTGTATGCTAGTGTGTGTTTTGGCTGTGATATGTGTGTGTGTGTGTGTGTGTGTGTGTGTGTGTGTGTGTGTGTGTGTGTGTGTGTGTGTGTGTGTGTGTGTGTGTGTGTGTGTGTGTGCAAGGGGGTGTGAAATGTGTCAGTGTGAGTTACATTTGTGTCTGTGAGTGAACAATCTCAAACTTAGTATACGTAAGTAGTGGGGTGGGGCATATCCCCCCACATGGGGTGTGCAGGGGGGCTTCCCCCCTGCTTATCTTTAGTTTAATATGTCATATTTGAGCTGGGGTTGATTTGTGTGTATGTGTCTCTGTGTGATTTGCATGTAGTATATTGTCAGGATTTTGAGTTTTGTTGTTGTAGGGTTTTGGTGTTAGGTGTTTTCAGCTATGTGATTTCGGAATACTTAAATTCGGGATTTCAGTATTTTGAAATTACATAGTGAATCCATATATATATATATATATATATATATATATATATATATATATATATATATATATATATATATATATATATATATATATATATATATATATATATATATATATATATTATATATATATCTATATATATATATATATATATGGTTCCCCTTCACAATCCCAAATTACTGAATGCTCAAAATTCAGTAACTCAAGACTGTAAAGTCAAAAATGCCGAAGCGTGAATCTGCATAAGCGGGAATTCAAATATCTCGAATCAGCACTTATGCATGTCAGCTATGGGACGGGAAGTGTGCGAGTTGGGATGTTTTACAGAAGTGAAGGTAAGTGAGTGTATGTGTGTGTTTTGTAAGTTGTACGTGTGGGTAATGGTAGGGAAGTGGGAGTATGAGTGAGTGTTGGATGTGTCTGTGTATGCGTGATGTGTTTGTGTGTGTATGTGTGTGTGTGGGAGGCAGTTTAGAATGTCTGTGTGGTGGTTTTTTTTTTGTGTATTAGTGCAATCTCAGAGTTAGAATATATAAGTAGGGGGGTGTGGGGGTGCAGAGGAGCTTGCCCGCCTGTGTACATGTAGTGTATGGCTTGTAGTTTATGTGATGTGTTTTGTATGGTATGCATGTTGTGTAGTGTATGTGTTCTGTATGTTCGGGGTTTTTTGTTTTTGTGCTTGTGGGTTTTGGGATTTTTGTTGGTTCGACTTTATAAATGCGAGTTACTGAATTTCGTGCATTCATTAATTCAATATTATGAAGGGAACCATAGATATATATATATATATATATATATATATATATATATATATATATATATATATATATATATATATATATATATGTATATATATATATATATATATATATATATCTATATTCATACATATATGATTTTTTTTTAGTGACATTTCAGCATATCCACTATTTAACTGACAAATGCAAGCATACCTTTATCACGATCAGTAGTCTTCTATGCATATAAATCCAAAGTAATAGCAATCTTCTTCTGTATTATCCACATTAACAAGTCTCCTCAGCTTCAGGTTTCCTTGCTACATGGTTCCCTTTTATACTGTAGATTAAATGTTGTCAGCACAGTGAAGATGCAAATAAGGTGTGAACTCCTTAGAATTGCTGAAGCCCAAATACTTGGCTCTGTGTATCAAATGTAAACAAAATGCAGACACTGCTTCAGTGATTGTTGCTAATGGACTGCAACTGTGCATGATTACTAGTAGGGAGAAGGAAAACACAACGGCAATTCAGACTCCCTTACCTCCAGTGGGTGTGTCAGTTAGGTTAGATTTAGGAAGTGCAGAAGTAATTGTATTAATGTTTAAAATATAAGTAAGCAGCACACATTTCATTTTACCTCCTACCTCCTCCTTCTTACCAACTCCCACCGGCGTTCCACAAGGGTCCATCCTTGGTCCCTTGCTTTTCAACATTTTTATAAATAACCTTCACTCTGTCATTCCTGACACAACAGTTATCCAATACGCTGATGACTCCACCTTAGTCTGTACCGCCTCTAACCTTCCTGAACTTCTAACTAAAACCCAAATAGCTTTCTCTACTACTGAGAACTGGATGCACCAAAACCATCTCTCTCTCAACTCCAATAAATCTAAAATACTCCCCCCCCAAGGGCTTTCTCTTTTGACAAAAATGCCTTCAAAGTCCTAAGCCAAACCAACTCTGCTATAGAAGTGGTCCCTTCTGCAAAATTCCTCGGCATTGCAATAGACAAACACCTTAAATTTGATATCCACATACAACAAAACATAAAGAAAACCCACCAAAAGTTAGGTATGCTTTATAGGAATCACCACTTTCTCTCCAATTCCTCCAGGCACACCTTAGCAACTACCTACCTTCTACCTTCTTTACTATATGGAGCCCCTCTACTAACTAACCTGTCTTCCTCTAACACATCCAAACTTGAAACTTGCTATAATAAGATCTCTAAATTTGCAACTAAATCTAAAAACTCTACTCACCACTGCCTTTCCCTACAATCTCTAAACTGGCTAGAACTCTCTAACCACCTAGATTATCTCCAACTAACTTCTGCTCACAAATTAATATTCTACCCAGATAAATGCCCAGCCTTAACAAACATCCTTCCCCCATACATCCCAAATAGATCTCTGAGATCTGAACACCAAAATTTACTCTCTATCCACAAACCCAAACATCCTGCAGGCCAGCTCCTTCTCTCTTTCTCTCGAGGCACAAACTGGAACTCCCTACCTCCTTTACTTAAGACCATACCAAACTCTGACTCCTTCAAGTCCAAACTTTTCTCTTACCCATCTTCTAAACGGAAATGTTCCTGCTCTCACCCTACATAAATTCTAGGAAAGTTTCTCCTTTGAGCTCTCTATACTCCTTTCTCCATGCTCCCTCAAACAAATATTTTTCTATTCTCCTAAAACAAACCTAAGCTACACTCTCTGTTTGAGAAATGTCTCTCTTGACTCCAAGTATGCAGATATTGTAAATAACATGTAACCTCAGAGCCTTGTAGTATAGACAGTTGAATCCTGCTGCCCTCAATGAAAACTCCTGTAAATTATGTTCTCTACTATCTTTAACTGTGTTTTAAAAGTATATTTTTTATGCATTTGCTTTTCTTACTGTATGAATTTTATAATTGTAACTTTACCTTCAACATTATGTAACCTTTATTGTATCATATTGCTTATGGAGCTTTTCTCCCCGGGCTGCTGTCCTGAATGAAAACTCCTGCAAATTGTGCTCTCTACTATCTTCAACTGTGTTTTAGAAGTATATTTTTATGCATTTGCTTTTCTTACTGTATAAATGTTAAAATTGTAACTTTTCCTTCAACATTATGTAACCTCTATTGTATCATATTGCTTATGGAGCTTTTCTCCCCGGGCCTCCACTGAAAATGGGCACTTTCTGGCCCAGTGGACTCCCCCGGTAATCAAACCGAAATAAATAAATAAATAAATAAATTTACATTTCAGACCATCATTTGCATTCAGGTTTCATCATAACTAACATATACAGTTCAATAACTATTGTATTTCTGCTTGTATTTAAGTGTCATTTACACAAGTTAATGATTTTATTTATTAGCATTTGTTTACTGGGCAAGTCAAAATGGGCCATAACATGCACATTTTTTGTGAATGCCTAGGGAAAAAAAAGCTCCACTGTTAAACAATTTTGCAAGATGATGCACAATACAATACATTAAAATACAACACAATACAAAACAGCAAATGTTATATATTACAGACACATGTAAATCTTAGTATATAAAGAAAAAAAAAGAAACAAAGACCCTAGATATAATATGCTTACAGAATTATATTTCAGTTTTACTAAGTAACAGTGGTAATATTCACAATTTCCATTAGATTAATAGATAGATGCAATAGAATATATGTAGGGCATTACTACTAGATAGCAGATTGCTTGGTAATAATCTTTAGGGATGATTAAGCTACTGGGTCTTCTGATGAAAGCCAACAAGCTTAGTTTATACATGAAAAACACAATGACATACAAATTGCTGTTTTATGTACAACAGCAGCAACTATACCAGGCACCAATTTGAAGTAATGGTTAAAATACTTAATTTAGCACATAAAATTAAGAGAATATAAATGTGTTTTCACACAGGATTCATCAGCTGCATTACAAAATTCTGCCAAACCACTCTTGTTCTCTAAACATATATCACATGATCAATTGCATCATCAAAAAGTGCACATGCTTTATATTAAAATCTCATTTATAAGCTTTCTAAATAACTGCCTTAAGGTGATTTTGAATTGTTGACTGTTTTTTTTACTTTATCTGCAATCAACAGAACGTTTTAGAAGTGTGATGTAAATTTGTCAGATTCAGCTATGACTTTTTTAGATGTAACTATTAATAAGGACCTAGATGGTCTAACAAACAAGGAAGTTTATAAGAAACCAAGCAAAAAGAATTCTTATATACATTGCACCAGTATGCACTGACTTTTCATTTTTATGAATGTAGAGAGATTTCAACTGTTAAGCGCATAGAGGTTGACTAGTGATTTAGACAAGTTAGGAGGTGTGTTGAGCACAGGGTCTGCAAATGTTGCTCACATGCTAGTAGCTCACAACACTCTTGCTTACTACTATTTGCTCAAAAATGGAAGTACTCCAACTTCCACTAACTGAATTTCCCATATTTCTTAAGCCCTCCCAACACCGTATCCTTTAACACTGTATAGGCCTTCCAGAACCCCAAATTTACCCTTAAAACTCTCCTCTATCTTTAACCCTAAAAGCCCTTATTGCTCTCTAAACTTAAAAATCTCTCCTGTTGCCTTATCATGTCCCTGTAGCAACCCTGACTAATCATCTACCTTTGCCGCTACAGCAACCCCCACTACTTTCTTACTTAATTATTTCTTTCTCCCCTTTTTACTCCTTATATCTCTCCTTCTTGCCTTGTTTTTCCAACACTTAAAACAAATGTTATATGCTAATTCCAAGTAAGACCGACCGGAATGAAGATCTTACATTAACAGCAACAAGCTCTTATATTACATTGTTGACTGTTTTTCTGTCTAGCTTTGGTAGTAAACTATAGTGTAAATATTACTCCATGTTCTTATTATTTGTTGTACATAGTATGCATTTCTTACTCCATGTTGATATTATTTGTTAAATATTACCCTTTTTTACTCTAATGTAGTATTACTTGTTGCATTTATTAGAAGCGTTTCTTAATTATTAATTTCTTTTGCCAGAGCTTTTCTGCCGGGGCCTCTACTGAAAATGGAAATATATCCAGCTAGACTAGCCCAGTTAGCAAATGTAAAATAAAATAAATAAAATAAATAAATAAAATATCATATGTCTCCTGTTGCACTCCTTAAACCTAAAATCCCCCTCCCACACCCTAAAGCTAAGACTCCCTTCCTGATCCCAAACACCAAGTATACATCACTAAATCCAGTATTAAATATAATGATCCAAGACATTGACTACTGTTTCTACACTTTCAGTTAGTTCAAATGTTTATGAGATTTTGATATAATGAATGTGTAATTAATCTTTTGACATATAGTGATGTATGTTTTTTAAAAACAGTGGTTTGGGAGGGTTTTTATAATACACTTGATGAAACCCTTGTGAAAATGCATTTGTATTATGTTAATTTAGTTTATGTTTTAAATAAAGTATCCTAACTACCACTTTCATGTAGTGTAGTATATAGTTGCATGCTAGATTTGCTTTTTATGCTAATACCAGACTTTATTCATAATTTCTAATGGTACTTTTTTCTATTTGTCTGCCAAAAGATAATTTGTAACACAATTTGCAGATTCCCTTTGAAGCTCATTAGAGGATTTTAATATTCTTTTGGGTTCCTTAGTATAAGGTGGTTGGGCTTTTGAAAGTTTCTTCTGATTTCTTATTATCATGGCAACAAACATTTTTGTTAGACACCCAATGTCTGAGATAGCATTGTTAAGGTAAATGTTCTGCTATTTGTGTAGTTTTATAACCATTTAATTTTATCTTCGTTTCATGACCATTTAATTTTATCTTATTTGAATTCTCCTTAGTGCAACTTGGCCCCTTAGTGTCTGACCTGGACTGTGTTCACCATTCTACCCCTTTGAAAATCAAGAGCATGACCTTACAGTGCAAGCCCCTGCTCAGACCCTTCCAATGGTGACCAACTCCTTGAAAATTAAAATATCAATTTACTCCTCTGAAAATCAAGAGCATGACCTTACAGCACAAGTATCAGCTCAGACCCTTCAAATGCTGACCAAATCCTTGAAAACTGAAATATGTATGTCCTGTTCAAATAACTTGCTATTGTACTGTTCTTCATAATTTGTGAAGCGTAATACAAAAGTGGTGTGCACACATTCCTGGGTCGCTTCCAGTCATCCCTGCACCTATATTGACTGCTTCACCCCTAGCATCCACAGTACTCCTGTCTTTCTATTACGCCTAAATTCTCAACCTTTTCCACTGTAGATTGATTTCTTAAGGGACATACCCAGCACTGTCTGTAACACTGTGAAATCACAGTAGTGGCCAGCGAGACACAGCTGCAATGTTTCATTTTTACTTTAACACAGTCAAACTATGCACTGATCTGTGCTGGTTTCCCTGATTGTTTCTAGAGTCACTGCTGAGCTGGTTCTTTGGCTCTACCGACTTTGTTCTCACTTGCTACACTCGGGCTCTCACCGCTCCACTACCGTACTCCCATTCCCACTTACCCCCTCTTTCATTACACATATACTCCCTTAGATCAGTCCCCCATATGCCATCACCCAATCAGCCACTCCACAACCACACCCAAGTATCATCTACTAAGAGCCAATAATACTTTCAACACCAACCAATTTTCAAACATCTTAATATCACAAACTTCACCTTTACCTTATATCCTATATCAGTTACACTACAAAATGCCCAACACCAAATAGCTAATTGTTGTCATTTTCTGTCTCAGCACTCTTCTTCTCATACTAACCCAAGCCACCTACCTCCAGAGCATGAAATTATCATTATCCTTAAGAACCCCCCCTTAACTACAGCACTGCAACCCAACATAATTAGCATCTCTAACATCTCATCATCTTTATTCAATTGTACCAACGAATGCATTACCAAATTCAGAGTCTTCCCCATCAACAACAAACTCAAAATAATTCCCTATACTTCAGCTAGGTCCTCTTATAAAACCTACTACTTATAACAGGATCCCTTTTAAATCTCCAAAGACTGAAAGATCGACTTTCAGTATCTTGAGACAAATATATCGAAAGTGCAGTTATTCGAAAACTGCACTTTACCAAGTTTTAGATTACCGAATCTGCTTTTGGTGTGGTGTGGTTTGTGTTTGCAGTGTATTGTCATCTGGAAGTTAGACATAGTAGACGATGTCTGGTTATGTACGGAGATTCAGGTAGGTTGTAAGTGTTTAAGGGTTTTGGGTAGGGTTTTCTATTTTTTAGTTGGGTAGGAAGTTTTGGGAGGTGGATGGGTTAGATAGATGAGTGTGTGTGTGTGTGTGTGTGTGTGTGTGTGTGTGTGTGTGTGTGTGTGTGTGTGTGTTAGTGTTGAAGGCGGTGTGTTTTTTGAATGTATAGTATGTGTATTTTTTGCATTTATGTGTGATGGTGTGCAGAGTAAGAGTAGGGTGCATAACAGTAGATTTTTTTGTGTATTTCTTGGTAGTGTGACCTCGGAGTTGGTATATATAAGTACTAGGGGTGGGGGGTACAGCACCCCACATGGGGGTGCAGGGGTGCATCCTCCCTGCTTATGCATAGGTTTTGTGGGTTTTCTTGGTGTGTGTGTTTAGTTGCTTAGTTACAGTGTAGGGGGGTGGTGGTGTTTGTGATGTTTTGGTGGTGGTTATATTAAAAAATGCTACTTGCTAAAAATTCGGTATTGTGAATTTTCGGTACAGTGATATTTGTTTTTTTTAATATTTGGTATAGGGGATGTTAGTTCTTTACATCTCGAGATACTGAAAGTTGGTCTTTCAATCTTTCAAGGTTTAAAAGTAGACCCCTTATAATACCTTATAAATCACAAGAAAACAAAAAAGGAGCGTAATTCCATAGACATAAAACTGGAACTTTAATACAACAAAAACAAGAACAGGATAAGTGCTTTTGGCATGTGCCTTCCTCAGATCCTGAAAACAGCTCCTACACACAACTATTTAAGAACCAGCTAACCAATCTAGTTAAAAGGCAATTAAGCAATTAAAAAATGAGGCAATGAAACAGCAACACTTATTCCCCATTTGCATAGTGCACTTGTAACAAAAACATGTTTTAAAATAACTTAGATCCAAGCTTAGAACAAAACTACATTTTGTTAAAGACAATCAGCATAGCATATTAAAACTTATAGTAAATAAATCAAACACTGCTGTCATAACCATTACACAGCTTGTGAATCTGTTAAAAACTCAGAGCTCATACTGTTAACATAGCAGGTTCACAACCATAATATTAAAGAAGCAACAGTCACAGCCTGATATACAACAAACAAATAACTATTATAATAATAAAACACTTTTTCTCCATTCCTCAGGCATCACCTCACTTTCCAAGATTTCATTAAACAATCTAGTTAAAAACTCCACTGCCATTTCACCTAAATACCTTCATTCTTCCACAGGTATGTCATCTGGACCAACAGCCTTTCCATTCTTCATCCTCTTCGTAGCTGCCCTTACTTCCTCCTTACTAATCCAATACACTTCATGATTCACTATCCGCACATCATCAAACCTTCTCTCCCTCTCATTCTCCTTATTCATCAGCCCCTCAAAGTACTCTTTCCATCTGCTCAACACAGTCTCCTCACTTGTGAGTACGTTTCCCTCATTATCCTTTATCACCCTTACCTGCTGCACATATGTCAATAGATGATATTTTAACAAAATGTATTTAGGAACCAATCTACTGCTATATTATTTATTTGTAGGAGCACATTCTTTTCCATGCTCCTAGGGTATAGATATCTATATATATATATATATATATATATATATATATATATATATATATATATATATATATATATATATATATAAAATATATATATGTAGCCTTTTTCATAACCTTCTGAATTAGAGAAGAATAGATGCCTTTTATTATAAAATACAAACCTAAAGCAAATACATTGACAAATTGCTTGATAATCTTCTCTTAAACTATGAGAATGCTAAATATATGACATCACTTATATGATCATCCAGAAGCTTTGATAATTCATGTGGTAGAAGAATAATGAATGTTATATGTTTTACCTAAACATTTTATGATATTGCTTTCATCTTTAAGGCGCTGAATGTTAGTAACTACTGTAGTTGGTCACTAATGTATGCTATTATTCATCATCTTCTTTCGGCTGTTCCCGTTAGGGGTCACCACAGCAGATCACCTGTTTCCATTTCTTCCTGTCCTCTGCATCTTGCTCTGTCACGCCAACCACCTGCATGTCCTCTCTCACCACATCCATAAACCTTATCTTAGGCCTTCCTCTTTTCCCGTTACCTGTTAGCTTCACCCTTAGCATCTTTTTCCCAATATACTCAGCATCCCTCCTCAGCACATGTCCAAACCAACGTAATCTTGGCTCTCTGGCTTTGTCTCCAAACCTTCCAACCTGGGCTGACCCTCTAATATACTTATTCCTAATCCTGTCCACCCTCATCCCACCCAGTACAAATCTTAACATCTTTAACTCTGCCACATCCAGCTCAAACTCCTGCCTTTTTGTCAATGCCACTGTCTCCAACCCATATAACATAGCTGGTCTCACTACCCTCTTGTAGACCTTCCCTTTCACTCTTACAGGTACTCGTCTGTCACAAATCACTCCTGACACTCTTCTCCACCCACTCCATCCTGCCTGGACTCTCTTCTTCACCTCTCTTCCACACTCACTGTTACTCTGAACTACTGACCCCAAGTATTTAAACTCATCCACCTTCGCCAACTCTACTCCTTGCATCCTCACCATTCCTCTATCATCCTTCTCATTCACACACATATATTCTGTCTTAGTCCTGCTGACCTTCATTCCTCTTCTCTCTAGAGCATATCTCCGTCTCTCCAGGGTCTCCTCCACCTGTTCCCTACTCTCAATACAGATCACAATGTTATCTGCAAACATCATAGTCCATGGGGACTCCTGTCTGATCTCGTCTGTCAACCTGTCCATCACCTTTGTAAATAAGAAAGGGCTCAGAGCTGATCCGTGATGTAACCCCACCTCCACCTTAAATGCATCAGTCACTCCCACCGCAGACCTCACCACTGTCACACTACCCTTGTACATATCCTGTACCACTCTTACATACTTCTCTGACACTCCTGATTTCCTCATACAATACCACAACTCCTCTCTAGGCACCCTGTCATATGCTTTCTCTAAGTCTACAAAAACACAATGCAACTCCTTCTGACATTCTCTGTACTTCTCCATCAACACTCTCAGAACAAACAATGCATCTGAAGTGCTCTTTCCCACTAATGTATGCTATTATTGCAAGGAATAATTAATTTTAACACTAACATAGTAAGACATATAAAATAACTTTGCTATAACTCACTCAATCTTTAACTTTATTGACTGATATATGGGCTGAATAGGCCCTTGTTATTTTTTCATTTTTTTTTTATCATCTCAAGATTGGGATGGTGTTTCCTATTGCTATCCTGTTTATGTTATTGAAGGTTTACCCCGGGTATCACTTCTGTGTCACTGTTAGACAGAGGCACAGTATACTAACCTCGAAAAAGGGCATAGCAAAATTAATTTAAAATGGGTGGCGAAAGCCAAACACATTCTGGCTAGGCTTATAAATGCCCTAGGGCAGATAGCCTAGTATGAACCTATGAACCTATGAACCTATGTATACTAGAAGCCCTTCTGTCTCAGTTAAGCTGCAGCAGATTACATTGAAATACGTCACATGATAATATTAGTTCTTCCTTATTTAAGTGCTGATATTCCTTATTTTGAACCGTGTAATTAAATAGACAACAGAAATCTTGTTATTACAATAATTGATTAAAATTTTTCAACTCCAAGAACTTGTGAATTCCCTACTTTTATAGCAGTATATGTTAAATAACTCATTATTATGTGGTGGAGGTTGAATAACTGCTGCTGTTGGTTGGGTGGTTGATTTGAGTAGCGCATGCTGCTCAAGTTGAAAGTTTGTAACTCAGGAAAGGGTTGGGACAATATAGAATTATGATTTGTTCTTATCTCTGGTATTCATATTCTTTTTGGTGTCTACTGTATATTCAATTTTAAATTCTATTAATCTTTGGATTTTGACAGATTTATTACTTATTAATAGTCCTTATGATGCTGATGGAGTGATGTTCTGTTCTTATATACAAAGTATACCAATGGTCAAACTTAGCTTAAATCTTCTAAGTAACCAATATGTATCTTTTAAAATGTATATCTATTAATATCAATGGCCTAAATAATCCTTGTAAGAGGGGAAGTTTATTTAAATACCTGAAACTACACAAGTCTCATATAGACTTTTTGCAAGAAACACATCTTTTAGAAGAAGTCAACTAGTATAAAAGTGTCTGCCCCTAAATTATTCAGCCTTTTGGCTCTATCTATACAACATAAATTTCCTAATAATGGCAAACTTTCACAAATATATAAAATATTTAGAAATGAAAATAAAAAGTTATCCAGATAACTATTTCTCCTCAGTTAATAATAATCCACCTAATGATCAGGATAAGAAAATATTAGAATCATCCAAATAGACTATTTCCTCACCTTTATGGAGATTGTTTGCCTGGAAATGTATGTACAAGTCCTTTTTGACACCTCAAATAATCGGGAAAATTAATAAGATAGACAGTATGTGCTAGAGATATAAAATAAAGGCTGACTGGTCTCATATATTTTTTGACTGCATAATTCTTAAAGTCTATTGGGACAACATAATCAACTTTCTTCAGGCTTTATTCTGGCTTTATTTTCAGATAACTTTGTCCTATCTAAATCTTTGGTTCTATTTAATACACCAGTTCCTGCTTGTGTAAAAAAAACTTAAATACCTCCTGGTTTGGTCTATTATAACTGTTCCTAGAAAGGTTATAACTTGAAACTGATAGTCTGGTACTTCACCCTCTTCCTCAGAATTTAAGAATATCATTACTGAAGTTTGTCACTTGAAATTGTTGACCACGAAATCAAGCTCTATCAGAAATACGTCTTCATATAATATGTGGTATAAGTTAAAAGTTTTATTACACAAATAGTCTGTTTATTTATGAAGTCACTAGATATATCCTAAGGTTTAATGTAGTTTTATAAAGTGGACACCTCTGTAAATACTTTACTTGTTTTTTGTTTTTAGTTTTCTCTTCTTTCATTGTTGAATTTTATGTAAAGCATTTTATGTAACTGGTTGTTTATATTTGAAAATTAGTAAATTTGTTTAAAAAAAAACATTATCCATAGAACATACTGTAAACTATTTTAATAAGGTCTTCCTTGCTACCCTAAATACTTTAGCCCCCATTTGGTACAAAATAACAAAACTTAATCATGCTCCTTGGCTTACAAAACAGCAAAACAAATTCTTCTTTCCAGAGACCGAGCCTGGAAAGAATGGCATCAAATCAAGAACTGAGCAAATTAAATTAACTTCAAACAACTTTGTAACAAAGCCAAAAAATTAGTTAAAAATTAAAAACATATATATTTTTCACAACAGTTATCTAGTCAAAGAAACAACTCCAAAAAAAAATTCTGGAAATAAGTCTCTTCTCTCCATAATCTTTGGACCACACAAAATGCATAGCCATCCCCTAATAAAGACCCACAACACATACCCCCATATTTTCAACTCCCACTTTATCGACAGCATTCTTAAGCTTCTCAAAGAACCCCCTACCAATCTCAAATTAACCTCCAACAATAAGATAAGTACCTCAAATTCATGTCATGAGAATCCCAGCTTACATCCCTCACTCCACAAAGCAACCACTAACTATACCCCTGTAACTCCAATATTCTCCTAAAGCCAGTGCCCACCTCTCTAGTATTTAAATTGCTAACTAAACTAAGACCATGGTCCCTATCAACTGATAATCTCCCCTCTGAATACTTGAAACTTGGTGTTGAAGCAATAGCCTACCCCATCAGTATCCTAATTATCCGATCCATCTCCACAGCCCCCCAAATTTGGGAGAAATCTATCATAATTCCATTGCATATAGGTGGAAATACTAATGATTTAACTAACTATTGGCCCATTTCCATTCTGTCACCATTAGCTAAAATATTGACAAAGTGTATACACACTCAACTACTAAAACACATCTCTGACAATAATATCCCCACCCTTACCCACCATCTTGCACAGGCACTACTACAGCCCTACTTTCTTTCACTGATATTCTCAACAAAGCTCTGGACTCTGGTCTATTGACAACAGTGGTCGTATTAGACCTATGAAAAGCTTTTGACACAGTATCACATACTAAACTACTCAGCAAGTAGCAAGATTAGGGTGCTCTGAACATACCCTGACCTGATTCGCCAACTGCCTGAACAACAGACAACAATCTGTCAGATGGCAAAACAATCAATCTGGTTATCTGGTTAATAGGACAGGAGTTCTCCAAGGATCCATTCTTGGGCCTCTGCTTTTTAATGTATTTATAAATAATCTCCACACAGTCTCACTTCAAAGTTCACTCATCCAATATGTGGATGATTCTACCATCATATCCTCCTCCAGCAACTTCCCAGATTTCCTAAAAATAACACAAAGTGCCTACCATAGAAGCATGGCTAAATGAAGCATAACTACTACTAAATCCCAGGAATGATTCTACCATCATATCCTCCTCTACCAACTTCCCGGATTTCCTAAAAATAACACAAAGTGCCTACCATAGAAGCATGGCTAAATGAAGCATAACTACTACTAAATCCCAGGAAAATCTAAGCTATTACTCTTTTCATCTAAACCACCTCCACAGGACTTTAACATTTTCTCCCAAAACAACATCAAAATTGAAATAATGAAGACAGCAAAATGGGTGTATATCACAAAACCGAAAGCTGACAATTTTGAAGCTTGTAACATCGAACTTGCAACCTCGAAAATGGAAAACATTGAAATGGAAAGCGGAGATCGCCATATGGTGTGGGAAGTGAAGATTTCCATTTACTGCACTGTAGTGCAATCTCAGAGTTGGTATATTTAAGTAGGGGGTGTGTGGGAGGTGCAGTGGGGGCTTTCCCCCCTGCATAGAGTGTTTTTTGTGTTGTTTTGGGTGTTTCGTTTTTTTTCCATGTTCGATGTTTTCTGGTTTCAAGGTTGCAAGTTCGATGTTATGCGCTTCGATATATTCAGCTTACGATCATCTGATATAAACTCCATCAAAATTGCTAGGCATTACTATAGATGACAAACTACCCTCCAAACAACATATTCTTAGTACAATAAAAAGCACATTTTAAACTAGGCAAACTATAAACTCTACATTAACAAACCCACAAAAATAAAACTGGCAAATCCCCTCCTACTCCCTTCCCTCCTCTATGGTTCCCCATCTTTATCAACCTATACAGATCTCTGAGTAACAAACTACAATCATGTTATTATAGAATCCCAAAATTTGCCTCTGGCCTACCAAACTGCATACACAACTGCCAGGCCATTAAGGAACTGAAATGGTTTGAATTCCTCCACTACCTTCATTGCACCCTCATGCAACTACTGTTCAATCTCAGCCTTACCACAGGATATGTACCCAAAGAGTGGCATACAGCAACAGTGGGCCCTCTCCACAAAGGTGGTGCCTCAACGGATCCTGGTAACTATCGCCCCATAAGCCTGACTAGCTTGGTCTGCAAAGCTATGGAAAGGGTCATCATGGACCTCATAAATAAAGATATTGGGGACCTACAGACACTGTATCCTACCCAGTTCGGCTTTGTTAAGGGCAGATCCTGCCTCTTAAACCTGGTTGATTTCTTTGAAACAGCCACCAAGGCCATTGATGAGGGGAAGGTAATCCACACAGCCTACCTGGACCTCGCAAAAGCCTTCGATACAATACCCCACTCGGGCATTATAGATAAGCTCACCAGCTTAAATATAAACCCCTATGTCACTAGATGGGTTGCAAACTGGCTCAAGGACAGAACCCACATGGTTAGAATTGCTGGAGCCATGTCAGACTCCAAACCAGTTATAAGTGGCGTCCCACAAGGCTCAGTCCTGGGACCTCTCTTGTTCGGTATATATTTCTCGGAGGTACAGGCCAACACGGAAGGACTGTGGCTGACCAAGTTCGCAGATGACTGCAAACTGGGCACCATAATCGACTCTCCAGCTGACACAAGCATCCTCCAAAAGGGCCTCATAGAAACAGACAACTGGTGCCAGAGCCATGGCCACAAGCTAAACGCCAAAAAGTGTATAGTCATCCCCTTTGGCAAAAACAAAGTGCCCACAAATTACCACATAGGTGGTAATCCATTAAGTATGGAAGAAGTAATTAGGGACCTGGGGACCCAAGTTGATAGCAATCTCTCATTTGACAACCACGTGGCCAAAGTGGTTAGAAAAACATTTTATATAGCCCACCTAATCATGAAGGGATTCACATCTAGATCAGGGGAGGTCATCGTGCCTCTTTACTCATCCCTCATCAGACCCATAATTGAGTACAATGCCCCTTTTGGGATGTACCTTACCAGACACCTGCAGCAACTGGAAAGACCCCAAAAGTACCTCACGAAGAGGATCAAAGGGCTCAAACAGATGCCATATGCTGCCCGGTTAAAGAAACTCCAGCTCTACTCAGTGGCATACCACCTGCTCAGAGGCGATCTGTGCCTGACGTATAAAGCCATGTCCATCCCGGAATTAATGGACATGCTGCACCTCAGAAAATCCAAATCCCATCGAGCTACGCACTCAAGAGACTTGAACCTCAGCACTGAAATAAATAGGACATGCTGGAGGGACAGATTCATAACCCAGAGGCTCCCTTCACTCTGGAATAAAATCCCAGTCCAGGTTAGGCAGTGTCCCTCATTGAATCTCTTCAAGAGGAATCTTGATGAGTGGATGGGGGATCGTAGGTTTACCCCGGGTATCACTTATATGTCACTGTTAGACAGAGGCACAGTATACTAACCTCGAAAAAGGGCATAGCAAAATTAATTTAAAATGGGTGGCAAAAGCCATACACACTCTGGTTAGGCTTATAAATGCCCTTTGGCAGATAGCCTAGTATGAACCTATGTACCTATGAACCTAAACCCAACTAACGCTTGCTCATAAACTAGTGTACAACCCAGAAAACTGTCCTTCAGTTCATTCTATCCTAAAATCCTACACCCTCTCTTTGGTCTACTAATAAACAGCTTCTAAGTGTATCCAAACCCATCAGGAGAGCTGGGCAAAGCTTGTACTCCCATTCCATAGCAAAATTATAGAATGTTCTACACCCTCTATTACACAACTTGATTCCTTAAAAACCTTCAAATTCACCCTAAATACCACATTCTTAACAATCTAATCTGTCCTTGTCTGCAGAACTATAGACCACCATTAACAAATTCTAAGATTTTGCTGACTAGTATGACTCTTTTCGATTTCAAGTAATAATCTGTAAATCCTCTGAACTTTATTCACTTTTCTACATCAGTTAAGGTATGTCATTCATTATCTTGACTTAGGCTAAATCCTAAACTTCCCATGTAATGAAGTGCATAAATTAACTGTTTATTATGAAACAATCTACTGTCCTTTTCCCTGCATACATTGAATGCCATTAAGAATACTGTATGGGTACTACTAACATCTAACTAGATTATACAAAACTTTCTACTCTGTATATTACTAATCACTAGGAAATTGTATAACAATTTTTGTACACTGTTTTATTATTGTAAATATTATCTTTCTATAAAAATTTTGATCTATAACTGAAGCTTTTCTCCCCAGGCTTCCACTGAAAATGTGGACTTTCCCGGTCAACAAATGTCAGTAAATAAATAAATAATAATAAATCTTAACCATTAATAACCATTTGTCCCTGATGTTAAATTAGCAGTTGGTGGTCCACAGCTTAAGAGACACATTAAAGATCTAGGAAAATGTTACCTATCAGTAGTCTGTTTTCCATTCTAATATTCAACAGGTTAATTAAAGTGTATATATAGTATTTTAGTGAACTGTAGCTGAAAATGACTCCATGCTGTCTTTGAGTGCATCATACATGCATTCTAATATTATAACAACCATAGCCCTGCATACCTAAAATGTCTGAGTGGCCAGCACCATTTAAATAGTCAGCAGCACCAATGTGGAATTTGTATATTGTTTTACATGTAAATCCCTGGAAGATGCTTAGGTTAAATCTTTGTCTCCTGATGGATGACCTATTACTGCATGTCCATATCTGGAGGAATTTGTACTTAAGCTGTTGGAGTAGGATTTCTGTGTTTAAAATAAAGTCCTCTCCAAAGATATATTATGTCATGAGGCATATACCCACTCCCCCCACCTGCAAATAATTGGTGAAAACTAAGAGACTGATTAGTTTGTGTGCAATGGGGGGACATTTTTGTTGATTGGTGTGCTCTTCAGATCCCTGTAGATGGCAGAGGAGTGGATCTCCCTTGATTTGGGTAGAATGGAGAAGGTATTTACTGTTCAGTAATGCACATATGTATCTCCAGGTTGGAAGCTAGTGTGGATGGTTACCAAGGGGGGCTTTAATGGATTTAACTTCTAGTAAAGCTGTAGAATGGTACAGTAAGAGCCTGCCATCCTGATGTAAGCCTTGGTTTATCCTGGAAAAACTTTAAGTGTTTGAGGAAAGTGTACATTGGCAGGTCTCCAGTAAATATATGGGGAACAGAACTGACTTTATGAGGTCACCAGGAGCTGAATGTTGTGGATTTAAAGTTATGGTGGGGAGACTGGAAAAGGAAGGGCATAATATGAGCACCCCAGTTAGTCTAAAGGGTAGGCAGAGTATTCTGCTTGATGTGTTTTGCACACTTGTAATCAGAATTAGACATTCCCAACTCAGATAAATAGAAGTACTTTCAGTCAGGACATGTAGTGACACATTCCTCATTAGTTACTAAACAGGGCCTCCCATCCTTGGATATATCCCCATTTAATACAAGTATGGACTACTCTCAGGATGTGATGCCCTAAGGTAGTTCACAGCACTGGTATAGGTTCTTACCTCTTGCCTGCAAATAGATACTATTAGTCTAGTGCAAGACCACATTTTATTTTTTCATTTTTATTTTATTTTACATTTATTAACCAGGGATGTCTGACTGAGCCAAAAATGCCCTTTTTCAGCAGAGGCCCAGGGGAGAAAAGCTTCACATAGAAAAATTACTGATACATTTAGATATTAAGACATGATCAGTATACACACAAATTACAATAGACATGTTTTTCAGTGGTATGCAGCACAAAAACAGTTACAGTGGGGAGAACAAACAAGAAAATATTAATTTAAAAATAAAGGCAATTAATAGATTTGTTGTGTACAGCTGAAATTAGGAACATAGGTAGGATACATACATAGATCACAGGTACAGTACATACATTGTGCATTAGCCAGTGATTGTGAGTAAGAGTGAAAACTATTATCAAGTGCTCTAGGTTTAGTAGGTGTACCTTATTTGGTTTGTGGGTTCCATCTCTTTAATACAGGTCCAACATCAAATTCAGCTCCTTTGCAGTTTCATCTGCTTCGAGGCTCCTTATTTCCAAACTCTTATCTTTTTTATAGTGGTTACTGGACCCTGCAAAGAAAGGTAGGAAAGTAGGACTCTCAATCCAGTTTATGTAAGGGCTGTGTAAGTTCAGAAGAATATAAGTTCTGGGCTGACCACAAGTCCAACTGTTTTGACAGTAGTCACCGTTTAGTTCAGGTCATTTGGGGTATCAGTATTCCTGTAGAAGCTAGGTGCTGGGTCTTAGCTAAATTTGCATGGGTGTGGGTCCTTATTAGAATCAAAGAACAGTGGATTTCATAATTAGGGATAATTATTAGGTTTTACATACCATCCATGTAGAAGAGTTCAGACAAGTTATTCTAGGGTTTTTTGTAGTTTTGTATGAGGTACATGATTTTCTTAAGGGGTAGACATGTATAAAAGGAATATAATTGGTCTGCTATACTCCCCCGGTTACTGGACTCAGCTTTAGCTGGATACAGGGACAAACTGTACAGTTAACCATGCAGTTAAGTGAGGACTGTTAAGGGTGGTGACCAGTACTAACCTGTTTGCTGAGAGAGGACAATAACTACAAGGAATTTTAGGACACTAACTTCCAGGAATTTTATCTCAAGTATTGGTATAATCAGGTTTAACTACACTTCAGAAACTAAACCTAGCCTTTTATGCAACATCAAATTTAACAGATTCTCTGTACCAATAATTGTCATAATTTATTTTGTTGTTGCTATTATTTAAGTTAGATGATATTACTTCTGATATGCTATGATAATATAATATGTTGATCTGATGTCTAATTTGATGTCTAGACTAATATTTTTAGGATGGCATTGACTATGTGTACAGCTTAGCTTATTCATTTTTAATGCTCAACTTTTCCTGTACTAAACAGTTGGTATGTTCTTGTTTTGAATCCCTCTGTATCTATTTGTATACTGTGATCCTGAGTATATCACTTAACCAGAAAGCGCTTTGTAACACCACTCTGTGAACAACATACAATATGTACAAAAATATTCACGAGTTACAAATAGAAACTCTTAATTCAAAGATAGCCGCCATTCTATAAGCACTGCAGTACTTCAGCTCTCCAAAGACCAGAGACAAAAATCAACCCTGCGGATGTACATTTGGAGTTAATCAACTAATTGACAGCAATTAATAAACTACTAGAAGTCAGCGATCTTATTGAGGAAAAAAAAATTGAAAAAAAATACTTGGTGACAACAGGATTGGAACTGATTGCTTGGTTGACTCTGAACAGAGCACCAAACAAAAGACTGAACTACCTCACTACTGAAACTTTTCCTTGGCAATTATCTCTATCTGCAGCATTACAAAATGTCAAAAGAAGATAAAAATATGGACACTACAACCACTAAAACTAAATTGTCAGCATTACAGTCTCCAGAGAAGGAATCTATAATTAAGAGACAAAAAACAGTTAAACAGCAAGAGACTGCAAAAACAGGGGCATCAATGAAATCTGATCAACAGGTTACGATGGAAGAAATTAAGTCTGCATTATTACCTGTACAAGATGCTTTAAAAGACCTAACATCCCAAACACAAACATTTAGTGAGACATGTAATCGGATTCTAGCAAGAATGGAGAAAGCGGAAACCAGAATAGCAGCAAATGAAGACAATATAACATTGCTCACTAAAAGATCTGAATCACATGAGGCTGATATTCAAATGATGCAAAACAAAATTCTGGACCTGGAAGCAAGATCAAGACACAACAACATAATCATCAGAGGGATCCCAGAATCAATCCAATATAGTGATCTGACCACTTCTATCATACAAATATTTGAAACATTACTTAAGGACTCTGTGGTTGTTCAGCAAATTGTCATTGAAAGAGCGCATAGAGCTTACAGGGATTCCCAAGCTTCAAATACACCCAGACCTGTGTATGTCAAAATATTAAACTTCCAGGATGTGAATAAAATACTTCTAACCATAAAAAAATCTGGTGGATCTATAATGTGGCAAAGTTATAAAGTTTCTATAACACAGGATTTACCAACACAAATAAGGCAGTCTAGACAAATGCTGGCTCCATACTGTAAGTTTCTAATTGACAAAAACATTAGATTTCAAATGAAATTTCCTAACAGTTTAATTTTTTACTCTTGATGGCATTAAATACACTGTAAATACAAAAAAAGAAGCCAGACCTACCTTTTTGAAGCTTTTCAAGGCTTTGCCACCGTCTGAAAATTGAACAGTCCATCTTGGCTTCTTCCTGCATTAGAGTGAATGGGAGACTTCATTTACGAGGATCCGAGGCTTCAAAATCCTTTGTGTGTTCTTCTTTCTTCATCTGGCCTGGTAATTCTCCGTTTTATCTTTTAATCTCGTCTTCCTAGCTGAAACACGAAGATTCTACAAAGTTTTATGGCTCCAATGAGTGCTTCTGACCCACGAGGCAACAGGAAACAAGGTAAAGGAAGCAGGGAGACCGTTTTGAGTGTGGTGCAGCTGAGAGGTCCGTTCGCGAATTGGTTCCCCCGTCGTGAGTGCGAAGATTTGAAAAATGAACTGCCTGGACTGCTGCAACTGCTGGGAAGAAAGAAGAGCTGCTGTGAATCGAAAATAAAGCTTTTTGGGACTTATTTGATGCTAAAATGACTGTAAGACGATCAATGAGGTAAAGTGTGTCAGATAAAGATAAAAATGTATGGTTTGGCTGTTGCAGTATAAGATTCTATGGCTTAGTGGTAAATCAAGGTAATGCAGTCTATTTTTTGTTATTTTTTTTCCTTTTCATGCTTGTCTTCTAATTTACTGTGTTCTGTCTTGTGAATAAATAAGTATCTTTTAATTTTGATCAGTTTAGAAAAAAAATAGCATAATCAGCAAACAGAAATAGAAAATGTGTATTATAGGTGATGTTTAACTGTAATGATCTATAAAAATTAAAATGCAATATTGTAGGATTGTTTTGAAGATAAATAGCTGACCAAAATAATGGCTTGTTTTAAACTAATGTATAACAACTGTGTGCTTATTAGGTGAACTGTTAGTTAAAAGATTTTAGAACAAGTAATTACAATGCTAATATATTATTGCTGAATTTAAAGTTCAATAAAAGTGAATTATTGGACATGTCAGGTACAATTAGTTTACATGAATATTGGGGAAAATGTACAGAGGTGTAGTTACTTGAGTGCGGTGTTTAGTAGGGAATGTCTGGGTTAGGCTTTGTAGACGTAGACATAGTTGGTGTAGGTTTTTTGCATGATATTTTATTGTTAGTTAATAGAATTAGTAGATTAGCTACTTGGGGAATTTTATCCAATGTGAAAAACCTATGTTCATCCTGATCCGGAGGAATAGTGGATAGGCACTGGGTAGGGATGGGATGGCAGTTTTGCTTCCAAGAAATTCACGAAATACCAACACTTATCAATTTAAGGTGGAAAACAAAAAATAGATACCATTATTCATCAATTCATAGTTTAGAATGTGGATAATAGATTCCTGGAATGTCAAAGGACTCCAGAACATGAAAAAAAGAAAGCTGTTTCTGCATCTGTTTTTTAAATCATCAGCAGGTTTTATTCTATTACAAGAAACACATTTGACTAATGACCAGTGGGAAACAATGAAGGACAAGAAATGGATTAGGAAGATTGTAACGGCAGAAGGGACTACGAATAGTGCTGGGGTTGCAATTATAATCAAGAATCTTTTTCAAGGAGAAATTTTGGAGGATAAAATAGACAAAGAAGGCAGATGGTGTTTGGTGGTTCTCAAATTTGACAGTTTGGATAAGCCGATAGTACTTATATGTGTTTATGCCCCCAATGTGAACCAACATTATTTTATAGCTTCAATTTACTCTATTTTGCAGTCATATAATAACTGTTACATAGTGATGGGGGGGAATTGGAATGCATACCAAGATTTTAAAATTGATAAGTTGGGAGCTTCTACAGCTTTTAATAAGCAGGCAATGGTAGCGGTGAAAGAACTGAGAACTGATTTCAAACTGTATGCCCCTTTTAAACACAAACACGTACAAGCAAAGGCAGAAAACTTTACTTTCTATTCTAGCTGCCATAAAATGTGGTCGAGAATTGATTTTTTTTTAATTCCAGAAGTGTTCATTTCACTTGACCCTAGGGTTTCTAATCAAGCTAGACAGCTCCCAGACCATTCTAAGATAACTTTAACTTTAAATACCGATATTTTGAAAACTAAAAATCACTGTGGATATAATTGGTCCTTAAACCCATACTTATTGACCAAAGAAGATATAGTACAGGAAGTTAAGGAGATACTTAAACAATTAGTATACAATATTCCCTGTAACGAACATCCATTAGATATAGAATGGGCCACAACTAAAACTTTATTAAGAGGATTATTTATTCAGAAAGCCACATATTATAAAAAACTGCAAAATAAAGAACAACTGGATTTGGAAACCAAAATACAATTATTGGACCAGGAGCTGATGAGGAACTACACTGAACAAACAGAAAATGAGTTGTTAAGATGTCAGAAAGAGCTGTTTCTTATGCACAATAGAAAATTGACACTGTATGAACAAAGAAGTTTAGTTAAATATGCAAATCACATTCAAACTCCCACGAAAGCATTAGCCCGTATTATTAATCAGACGAAATCACCACGATTAATTACTGCAATAAATCATAACAATACGTTATATACTGATAAGTCAGATATCATGAAGATTTTTGAATCAATTTTTAATCAGATATATGGTGAGCAACAAACACATGTGCATGATAAAGAGAGAAAAAAGTTCTTACAGAAAATAAATTTTCCCAATATTGACAAGGATTCTCATGGAGAATTAACTGCACTGATTACAGTCGAGGAAGTTTTAGAGGCAATTAAGAAATTAAAGCCCCATAAAGCCCCAGGACCAGATGGTATGACCTCTGATATTTATAAATCTTTTAGTGGGTTTCTGAGCACCGTACTTTCACAGAGTTTTAATTATATCATTTCAAAAACAGTCTCTGCTCGCAGAATAATGATAATCCAATGGTAAAAAATGACAAACAGAATTTATTTTGTACAAGGTTTAGCGCTTTCACCCACACAACGTAGGCTTCATCAGAACAAATATGTTATCACCTCTAAGCATTTAAATACTTGATTTTGGCGCCAAAATTTTAAAAACCATTTAAAGAAGTATTCACATTAATATGTTGAACTTTAACCATATAAATACATTCACCTATAAAAAACTAAATATATGCATACTCCTATGCTTTCACTTAAATATATATATGCTAAACTAAAATATATAACCTCCAAATTATCATATTATAAATATTCATAACTGTTCATACAAAAATTGGTAACCCATGATTTGTACACTTTGAATAAAAGGAGGAAAAAACCCAAAAGCAACTTGACTCAAGAAGAACTGAATGTATTTGAAGAGTTAAATACAAGCAACAGCATTAGGGTCATGAAACCGGACAAGGGGGGTGGGGTAGTTGTTTATGACAAAATGACTTATAACAACAAAATTCATAGTATTTTGCACGAATCAGGGAATTATGAGACCATTTCCCAGAATGAACTGAATATAGCATATAGGAGAATTGACTTATTTATAGAGGAATTCCTTTTGGACAATAGGATAACAGAAGAGTTATATAATTTTCTTAGAGTTGATTCACCTTTTCTGGCCACGATGGTGGGTATTCCTAAAATACATAAAAATTTGAGAGACCCACCTTTTAGACCCATAATATCGGGGAGTAAATCAAAAACATTTCCATTAGGGGTAGCTATTGATCATTTATTAAAACATATATATGATAACGTTGATCATATGGTTAAAGATTCGTGGCAATTTTTACGGAATTATCCTATACTCTTAAGTGAACAAGAATTAATTTTTGCATCGATAGATGTCATTGACCTATTTATGTGTATACCTAAGGATGAAGGCTTAGAAGCCTTTTTAGAGAGTATCATTTCATACAGTAAGTTAACTAATGAAAAAACTATGTTGGTAAATGACCTTATGTCTATAGTATTGGAGAACAACTTTGTGTATTATGAAGGAGAAATATATAGACAAACCAAGGGAATGGCTATGGGGGCCGCTTGTGCCCCCATATACGCTAATCTTGTGATGTTAAACTGGGAAGAGAAGATTATATTTAAAAGTCATTTTTTTCAGTAAGATCAAATACTACTCACGCTTTCTTGACGATATTTATATAATATGGGAAGGAAATCATGACTCTTAGTTAAAGTTCCTAGAATATTTAAATGAGAGCAGTAATTATTTGAAATTTACATCACATAGTAGTACTAAAGGTGTACCGTATTTAGATACTCTGGTAGTTAGAACAGATTTAGGGTTTCAGTCCAAAATACATCGGAAGGAAACATTTACTAATTCTTATGTAGAATATACCAGTTGTCATCCTAGCAAGACAAAAAGAAATATTTTTAAAGGCCAATGTATTCGGGCCTTAAGAATGACATCCAGTAAGGATGAATTAACAAAAGAAGTTAGTTTCATTATATCCTTGTTTACAGAGAGAGGTTACGACATAGAAATGATGAATTAAATTAGTAATGAGTTATTTAACAGATGGGGAAGGGACATCATTCCTCTCCTAGGTAATAAATATAGAGAAATTCAACAGACTTCAGTAGCTGAGTCAAATAAGACTTGCATTAGGTCATATGAAAGGGCGTGTATAGTAGAGTATGGACCACACAGCAATAAAGTAAAACATATATTAAACAAATACTGGTATACATTAATGTCTAAGGAAGAATTACCAGGAATTATAGGACCTAAACCCATTGTGGTATATAAAATGGGGCAGAATTTAAAAAGCTTATTGGAAAGGGGTAGCAGATGGACAGATAGGGAACCCAAGACACATACTAGTAGATGTGGGCATTGTAACCAGTGCAATTTTATTATTGAAGCTAATAAAATTAGGTTGGACAATTACAATAAAACCACCTTATTTTTTAAAAAGGGAAATTGCAATACTAAATTTTTAGTGTATATTGCCAAGTGTATTATATGTTCCGCTTACTACATAGGTAAGACGGAACAGAATTTTAAAAAGAGAATTTACGCTCATACATATTGTATGAAAAAGAAGGATGAAAAAAATGCCTTGGCAAGACACATTATCAATAAGGGCAATGAACACCAGTTCAAATTTGGTATTTTAGAAGTGATTAAGAGTAACCCTAGGGGAGGGAATATGAAAAGTAGATTAGCTTTTAAAGAAAGTTATTGGCAAATATTTACAGATGCTACTACCCCTCCTGGTCTTAATGACTTCATTTCTACCAAAACTATTTTAGAATATATTTAATTTTATACATGGTACAATTGGGCATTTGTCCGTTGTATATTAATTTTTTGTTTGAACAATTTTTTGTATGAACAGTTATGAATATTTATAATATGATAATTTGGAGGTTATATATTTTAGTTTAGCATATATATATTTAAGTGAAAGCATAGGAGTATGCATATATTTAGTTTTTTATAGGTGAATGTATTTATATGGTTAAAGTTCAACATATTAATGTGAATACTTCTTTAAATGGTTTTTAAAATTTTGGCGCCAAAATCAAGTATTTAAATGCTTAGAGGTGATAACATATTTGTTCTGATGAAGCCTACGTTGTGTGGGTGAAAGCGCTAAACCTTGTACAAAATAAATTCTGTTTGTCATTTTTTACCATTGGATTATCATTATTCTGTGAGCAGAGACTGTTTTTGTGTTGCTGTACCAGTGATTCCGGAGCAAGGCGTTTTAGCGTATTTGTTTAACGCCACAGTTTTGGCTATTTGTCTTTACGCTAATTGGTTCAATTATATCATTTCGAATGGCAGTAATGATCTTCATTTTAATGCTTCAAGAACAATCCTGATATTGAAAGAGAATAGTGATCCCAAAAATCCAGACAATTACAGGCCCATATCACTGTTGAATATTGATATGAAAATCATGACATCTATTCTAGCTAGTAGATTAAAAAAAATAATAAATTTGATAATATCAGAAGAACAGGCGGGGTTTATAGATGGGAGACAGACTACAGACAATACATTAACTCTTCATACATTAACATCTTATGCAAAGTATAAAAATATAAACATATATGCTTTAATAATTGATGCTCAAAAAGCATTCGATAGAGTTAATTTGGCATATTTATTTGAAATATTATCATATTTCAATATACCTCAGGTCTTTATTTCTACATTAAGAAACTTATATAATAATGCATACACTAGTTTATCTATAAATCGTGAATGCTCCAAAAGGATTCAAATTAAAAATGGAACTCGACAGGGTTGTCCATTATCTCCCATACTGTTCAATCTGTATTTGGAACCTTTATTTCTTCATATGAAGCAAAATGTTTTTTATAACTTTCTTGTACTTCTTGGGATAAAGGTTAGTATGGCCGCTTTTGCAGACGATCTAAATATATACAGTACCACACCGGTGTCGGATACGGAAAAAATACTAACAGCAATACAAAACTTTGAGAGAATTTCTAATTACAAACTAAATTAAAAAAAAAAACAAAATATTCCCTTTAAAGACACCTACACCTTTTTTAATGCTACCATTGATAGGACAAGTAAGGACAGAAGAAAGAATAAAATATTTGGGGATTGACTTCTCAACTGAAAATAGAGAATTTTTTATCAACAATATTAAGGCAACTGGAGACTGAATAACAATGGATTTGAAAAGATGGAGTAAGTTGAAGCTACCGATGATGGCAAGAGCAGCGATAATAAAAATGAACGTTCTCCCCAGAATGCTTTATATTTTTAGAGCAGCACAACTTAAAATCACGAAATCATTTTTTAAGCAGTTTTAGATAGGACTGGGGAAATTTCTGTGGGAACCCAGAAAAATGAGAATATCTTATGAGAAACTGATGGCTCCTAAAACTAGGGGGGGGGGGTTGGATTTACCGGATTTTGAGATGTATTATACAGTGATTCAGGCCAATAGGATTTTAAAGGTGTCTTACTTGGACAGTGAAAATAGAAAATGGGTACCCAAATGGGTACTGCTAAATTATAAACATATAAAAGGAACGGGAATTAATGTTAAAGCTGTACCATTTTTAAATATAAGAACATTGAGTAAATATGATTTAATGGAGCACATCAAGATATGGGCAATGGCAACTCAAACTCTGTTTGCCTCCTTGAACCTATTAAAATATATGATGATGTTTCAACCGTTTCATGGGAATCCTAATATGACTATTGGTAATCAACTGATAGACTTAAAGAAATTTCCATTTATTAAGGATTTAACTGTAAGTGATTTATACCCCTTCTTAGGAGTAGCGGTACAAGATATCTTAAAAGAGATGAATCTTCCCATTTCTTATTTAATTATAATGAGGCAGATAAAAGATCTTGCCATAAATTATTTTAACAGTTCTGAAATTAAAAAAGAGGAACTAGTTATTTCGCGTCATCTGTGGGAAGCATTGCAACAAGACAGAAAATACATATCCTCAGCGTATAAAATGGTAAAAGAGAGAAAATATAATAATCATATTCTGTTATCGAAATACTGGAGAGAGAAATTGCCATCCCTAGACGATAGTAAAATAGTAGAGGCGTTTAACTTAACATTGAAATCCGTATCACTTCAAAAACTGGTCTTTACTCAATTGATGATATTTAACAATGCGTATTATACCCATCTCACACGTCATAAATTTGATTCAAAAAAGTCACCTAAATGTCCACAGTGTTTAGATCAGACAGCAGACCTGTTACACATGTTCTGGAGTTGCAAGTGCATTTATAAATTATGGAACTCATTAAAGTTGCAGCTACAAAAAATGGGTTACCAAAACTCAACACTCACCTGGGAATTTTTGATTTTACATATTCCACCGGAGAATTTGGACAAAACAAAAAAAGATTGTAATTATGAATATTAGTTTACTAATGAAATTATATATAGCCACAAATTGGTTGAACCCAGCACAGACATCGTGGCAAAATTTCAGGCTGTTAGCGATCAAGCATATATTAGCACACAAATTGTTAATTAGAAATAATAAGAAAAGTATAAACAGTATACAAATTTGGGAACAAATCTTTAATATTATTTTGGCTTAGAGGTTCCTATCCACTTTCCTTTAGGACATTCTGCATGTGTACTAACACATTCTTGGATTAGATAGAAAATGTAGAAATAATACAGATTATTGGCTTGAGTTGGTTCATAATTGTCTATAGTAGATGCTTTTATATTTATTTTTTTTTCATTTTCCTGTACTTGATTAATATTATATTTATTCTTAATGTATAATGTGGAAATTCAAAATGGAACTAAACATTGGAAGCAGTATTGTACATAATGTAAATAGTGTGTGAAGTGTATAATGGTTTTGAAAAACAATAAAAATGATTATTGAAAAAAACAAATAGAAACTCTTCTCCTTTCTTAAAAATGTTATGTATAATAGAAAAAGGAGCTACAGAATAAACTAGATTTAAGAGAGGAGGTACTTCATAGCTGATTGTGAAATGAAAATGCATAATTAAAATTATTTTTAATATTAAAGGGGAGGTAATTCTATCAATTTACATTCTAAACACAGTCATAGTGTGTATGTATATATACATATATTTATATATATATGTCTGTGTGTGTGTGTGTGTGTGTGTGTGTGTGAGTGTGTATGTGCGTGTGTGTGTGTGTGTACCAATACAATAAAAAAACTAGCCAAGCTATAGTTTTCACTATGGGATACCTTAAACCTCCTGTAATAGAGGTCCATTGGATATATACAGATGACACTTACGGACATCAAGAGTGTCAGCTATACGGCTTCTGAATGCCCATGACTCTTTTTTTTTTTTTTTTTTTGTTTAAGTCTTTTTAAGTCTTTGCAAGTCATTGCAAGGAGAGTATACCTTTATGCGTATATGAAGTTATACTATGAGATGGTCGTGGACTGGAAAGAAGTGATTTTAGCAGCCCTTGTTAGCTACCCTGCTACTTATCCCTTTCCTTATAGCATGGGTCACTTTGGGGATCAGGTAGCAGGGTGTGATGGGAGTCACAGCCATATAAGCAGTACAGATTACAGTGCAGACCAACAGAAAGATATACACACACACACACACACACACACACACACACACACACACACACCTCAAAATAGCAGTGTATGTTTTCAGACAATTACTGTAAATCTTGTTCCTGTATTATAATTAGTGGTGTTTTAATGTTGCATATATTTACTACAAAATGAAACATTCTAAAGATTATCTCATATAGATCAATAATTTCAACTTTAATTAATAACAGAGTGCCTAGACTAGCTTCATATTTATCATATTTATAATGTACTTTTTTGATTAAGTAATAGATTGAATACTATTTATGGCAGTTACAGAATTATATATTACTTCTGCAATGGTACTATATAGTATAACAATACTACAGTTTCACAGAACTTCCTCTTAAATGCAGAAAACTTGCCTTTCTATGCATGTCAGATGCAGACTTACAGATATTTTTCTTGATTGTGACATTAACTCATACTATGACTGATAAAATGAGGAACAGCACACAGGTACACACGCCTTAGTAACATTTTGAGTTTATAAAACTCATCTCCAGATTTCTCCTAAATGGTAAGATAAATGGAATATACTTAAAATGTCAAATAGCAGAAATGCTAAACAAGATAAAAGTGACCACACAAGGTCGACACTCAAAATGCCAAAAAATTTGACATACTATCTGGTGAGGGGGCAGGGGCAAGCCTCCCTGCACCTCCATGTTGGAAGCTGTACCTGCCTCCCCACAGCTCCTGTTAATTATACATATCAACTTGGTGATTAGACTTCAGTTCCTGCTATTTAATGGCCATATCAGATTACTGGTTTTGACTTTCTGTGATCGATGTTATGCTGTTCACCATTTCAGCCATTCGACATTTGCAATGTATCCTGATAAAGCACATATTGTTGAAGAGTGATTGACTTAAATGTGTCACTCCCTTTCATTCTGTTTATACATTTTACAACACATTATTATTATATTTTAAGCCAATACATTCTGTAATTTTAACTTGCTATGCTAGGGTGTATCTAAGACTGGACTTACCATCTCTGATGATCTTTACCCTAAGTTTCACCATTAGGAGGACTAACACCACAGTGATCACTAAATTCAGTATTACCAACATCCAGCAATGAAGTATAGCTGCAGTAAGCAATGTTCAGCTGTGGATATTGTTACACTTACCCATGGATGCAGTGCTCTACAGGGGCACCTTTTGGAAGCTAAAGTACTTATACAGTATATCTGGTGTATACTAGGTATTCTAGAAGCATTCAAATATTTCACAAGAATACTGATATTTATAATAACATGCTTAGCTATTGTCAGATCTCCATCTAGAAAATGTTTCCAATTTAACAGTCTAGGGTAGACAGAGTATATGACCATACACACACACACACACACACACACACACACACACACACACACACACACACACACGCACCTTGAGCCTTTATTCCAAAGAGAAGCCCTTTAGTCTCATTATTCACAACATAACTTACTTTTATTTTTAAAGAGACAGTTCTCAGACTCCTTGCTTCAGACATCTCCATGTTTTTAAAGAAGTGACTGTCTTCTATATACACTACTGTTACATCATACTATATACTATAATGCACTACACACTGACACACAAGGCTTATACATAAACTAGAATAAATAAGTGCATCAATTAGAATAGATAACTATGCACAGAATTCTAATATAAATTATCTACAGACTTGATAGTTGGTTGTTTTTTTCACTAATCTGTTTAAAGGAGTATAATATTTGCTTTCATTATGCAAACTTGAAATCTTAATCATATTGAGCATTGCTGCAGTAGCCTTAGCTATATGGGGTTATATCCTGCCAAGGATGTAATAGCCATCAAGCTTCCAAAGCTTGAGGGCACCTTCCACTGTCCCAAACTGTCAGTCAGCTTAAGCTGAGCTGATTAAAAAGACACGCTTGTATACAAACCTCTTCAAAGCTCACCTGCAGCTGTATAATACACTCTTAGGAGGCATATCTGCCCTTAACAAACCCAAACTGGGTAGGGTCCAAGGTTTGGAGTTCCCAATGTCTCTGTTAATGATTTCCATGATGATGTGTTCCATAGCCTTCAGACCAGGCTAGTCAGGCTTATGGGGGATATTTCCCCCATTGTGGCTCCACCTTTGTGGAACAGGATAACTGTTCCCACCACTCTGTGGGTATGTAGCCTGTAGAGAGCTGAGTTTGAACAGTGTGTTTAGGTGAGGGGTTAGTTCATTTTGGAGTTTAAAAACACAGCCTGGGACACCCCAGTCCCATGAAGCTGTGTTTTTGGTTTGGATAGGGCTGTTTTAACCTGTGTGTCGGTGATTGATGGGGCCCTACATTCTTCTGGTATGGTTGGGGGCTTTTTGGGGGGTGAAGTTTGCACAAAACCCTTTGCCAGAATGTTGGCAATATCAGTTGGTTCAGTGTATTTTGTGCCATTCTGCACTAACTCAGAGCAGATCTGGGGTTTCCACTTAGGTTCTTGCATAGCTAAAGAATGCTTTGTGGTTATCTTTGGAGTCATTGGCAATTTTTCTTTCGAAACTAGCCTTGGATGATTTAATGAGGGATCATAGTTTCTTGCTGATACTGATCAGGATGTCTTTCCTTCTTGGGATTTTACTTTTTTCTGTACTAGTTTCCTCCTTCTGTTGTATAGCTTGTTTATGGCAGGGTCCACCAGACGGGTTTTCCCTTTTTTGGAGAGTGAGTCTTGGTTTTACTTGGGATAGCACAATCCATGCATTCCTGCAGATGCTCATAGAGTCCCTTTTGGGGTTTCAGCGGGGAAAATTTCCTTTAGCATGGGGCTGTGAACCTTTCCACCTCGGTCTTAAGTAACGTGAAGTTTGCTTTTGAAAAGTTTTTCAGGGTTTTTTGTTTGGGGGTGGGGGGAATGTGGATATCCAGGTGATTAGTCTATGGTCTGATTAAAACAAGGGGTTTACCCCCGTGGAACACCGGGGGCCCCCGGGGGTGACCAGGTCCTTGTTGTTTCCCCGGGGGTTTACCCGGAAGGGGGTTGAGTTTATAAATTTATAAGATTAAGGGGTTGTTTGGTAGTTTTTCCCTTTTTTTTGGGTTTGAAATCACCCAGTATTAGGGTTTTTGGGGGTTTCAATTTTTTTTTGGGGGGGGGGGGGGGGGCCCCCTTTTTTTTTTGTTAGTTGCACATGGATGATCTCTGATGCATTGTGCTGCACACTAACCCGGAGGTGTGGGTATCCTTGATAATATGGATACACCCTGCCTTTTGTGTTCGGTCCTGGTTCTGTGGCGAAAGGTATGTATGAGTTATAGCCTAGTAGTGCTGGGGTGCTCTCAGAGCCTTAAACCAGGTTTCTTTACTGCACAGATGTCAATGTTCTCCATACTGAGGATGCCTCGAGTGCATGCATTTTGAGGTTTAACTTTGGCATTGAGTACATTACCCTCATTTTTTGGGTTTCTTGTGCTATTTATGGTGGTGGGTTTGTCTTTTGAGCCTTGCCTAAAAGGCACTGGGGCAAGAGCCTTGGCCGTATTCAAAGCCTAAGGGTGACAGGTGCAAGCCATCTCTTGCAAAGCAACGTGGCTTGTCAAGCATGTCATCCCAGGTGGACAGATACTGGATCCCCTATGAATGACACCAGAAACGTAGCCAATTCTTGAAATTGATAATTTTTTCTTTATACTGTGGCATAATTCTTGGTTAGGGCAGGATGCTACTCAGGGTCAGGGTCATACCGGCCTGGGCTACATGATCAGAGACCTCTTCCATGTTCTTTTCATGTAGTCCAGGGAGGTATGTCTCAAGTCATTCACACCAATATGGACAATGACAGAGTCATATTTGTACTTGTTCTGGAGTGACTTTAGTGCTTGTGTTATGTGGATCCGGGATAAGGCAGCTAACTGTAACCTTCTCCTTGTCCAGCCTAGTTAGTGGGATATCAGTATGCCTGACTATAGAGTTGCCTATTACTAGTGTGTTTGGTATGTTATTTTGCGTTAAGGGTTGGGGATTGCTGGCACACTGATTATGTGAAGTATGTGTTTCATGGTTGCTGATGGGGTGTGGAGGTTGCTTGGATGTCTGCTTTGGAGGTCTCTTTTTTTTGCAGATTTTTATTTAGGGGAGTTGTTTTCATGTATTCATGTGTGTTATTTGTCAGTGCTGGTTTATTAGGTCTATGTGAGACTGGTGGTGTGTTGCAAGTATTACCTTTCTCCTCTTGACTGTCAGTTCCAGTCTTGGGTTGAGAGAGCTTTGCCTCCAGTTTGGCTGTATAATTGCATCTCTCACATATATTAGTGTTTGATGGTAGGAGGAGAGGGTTGTCTGTGTACATGAGGCAGTTGTAACATTGCCTCAAAATGCCCAGATTCACCAGTTGGACTGGAGAGTACACTGGAAACTGCCCTTTGGACATGCCTGAATAGTTAGAGTAAGCTGTTTTTCTGATTGGCTGGTGGGGACAAATAGACAGCCTTGTCCTTCTGGACAGTATAGGGGGGGGTCTAGTGCTAGGGTTAATTAGTGCTTGATATGAGTTTTAAGCAAGTACTTGATTGTGAAATGAATAGTTTGAGTGTTAAAGTTGAAGGTTTGTCTATTTCCAAGGGAAAATTTGAAGAGTAGACTTTGTGGAGCCGACAATAGTTTAACTCTAGCTAAATGGCACTGCCCGGTGTGCAAAACTGCACAAATGCGGTTTTTATAGCAGGGAAGTGAAAGAGATAGAAATTAGCTCAACATGGCCAATAAACTACTAACTTCTGAGCTGAAACCACTTCTCCAGGGACAGATAGTTTGCTCAAAGCTCCAATCTCTCACAGGTGAACAGAGAAACTTCCTTCTATACAAGTTAATCCAAGGTATAAGTACACCATAAACAAGCAAAAGTAACGCTGACACCACACTATGTAGCTTGAGAAACTGAAAACAATGAAGCAAACTGCAAAAGCAGGACTAAATAAAAACATTTTTAATAACAGTTGCTTTTGTTACAATACAGGCTTCCTCAGAACAAAAAAACATTCTGAATTACAGCCCTTAAATAGATGTTTTGGCTCCAAAAATTTTAAAGCAACATACTCCACTAAAACTTTCTGCATAAACAATAAACAAAAACATTCCAAAATGAATAGGTAACAGAAATAAACAATTATATTATAAATACATATATATCCTATAAAATGTAATGCACAAATTCCTCTGAAATTCATATTTGTTAAAAACATATATTTCTATGAAAACACTGACTCAACTTATTTATAAACAATTTGACACTAACGTATTTTGTATAGCAGAGGTTTAATAGACAGTGATTCATTCAAACCTGGGGGTGAGGCAGCATCAGTAAAAATTTGCCACCACATTTCTCTATAAGACAACCAACTCTTATAGTCTCCCCCCCTAGGGTCTATTTGAATAAGGTCAATAATGCTAAAAGTGAATTTGTGTTCAGAGCCATCTTGTTTTTTGTGCTTATATAGGCATTCTTCTCACTCTCTTTCTAATGGAGTAAAATGAGATATTCTTTTGTTCAGCTGTCTCGGTCTTCCCAATGTAAAAGGACAAGCTGAACATAGTCATATATATGACAAGTTTAGTAGTACAATAACCTGCCTTGAATCTAACAGAGGTGTTGGTAGTGTTGCTTAACCTAGTACTTTGACTGTTGTTAATAGCAAAGCACCAGTTGCATCTACCACACTTCTGTGTAGTTAAAATGTTAGTAGTCAGAAACATCGTATTTCTAACAACCTTTTCAAGTTCATACCCATTTTATTTACAAAGTGGGGTTTATCACCTAAAATGTTGGATATAGAAGCATCCGCCATAATAATAAACCAACTTTTGTTAACCAATTGCCTCATCTTATAACTACAAGGACCATATTCGATTACACAAGCTTTGTTTAAATCATTACAACTAACTCTAGTAAGGGAAACAACATTATTACCTTGAGAATTCATTCCTAACAAAGGTGTGTACCTAGAACCCCAGCCTTGAATAACTTCTATCACTGAACATAGCCATAATATACTCAATTTCAGCTATCATATCTATGTAGTCTGAAGTCATTCTAACTGCTCTAATCAACTGTCCCTTATAAATGTTCCTTAAAAGACTTTTTGGGTGATTACTAGAATATTCAAGATAGTTGTTAGAAAAAGTAGGTTTCCTGTATATTCCAGATTTAAACCCAAAATTAGCCGGAGAGACAAGGGTGTCAAGGTATGCCAGACCATCATGACTGAATGCGTGTGTAAATTTCAAATAAGAACTACTGGTGTTAATAAATTCTATAAATTCAGTCAATGTCTCGGTGTCACCATCCCATAATATATATATATATATATATATAGATAGCAGTATAATATTTGATGTGAAGAATTATCTATTTATTTGCAGTTGCTTTACCAGGATAGTCCATTGGGCCAAAAGAACCCGTTTTCAATGGAGTCCTGGGGAGAAAAGCTCCAATACAGACAAAAATTAGGTACATACAAAAACTACAATAATAATTATACAGATTAAGAGATAAAACATTTAAAACATTTAAAACATTTAAAACATTTAAGCTCAAAGTTCAAGAAGCATTTAAAAAAGTAATACAATCTGATAATGTCAGGTAAATAAGTTGAAAACAGTAATGAGATATGCATTCGGAGAAGTTGTTCAGAAGAAAACATGAAATTACATTATAAAGTAAATATTCTGAGGGAACATAAGCTTTGATAGGTAGAGTTATGTATCATAAGTATGAGGGAGGGTGGGATGTCATAGGTTTATGAGGGGAGGGAGCAAGAACAATCCCATTTGGACCTTAGATATGTATGAAGAGATTTTTTGAACATGTACTGGTTAGTGGTGGTACGAATAGATGGTGGAAGTGAGTTCCAGAGCGGCAAGGTTAAAGATAGTAAGTGTTTGCCTGGGGATGACATGGTTTATGTACTTCTAATAGGTTTTGATTGTTAGACCTTAGGATTCTATTTGGTAGGTGCATTTTGAAGGCAGAAGACAGGGAGGGACAAAGAGAAGGGCTAAGAATGAGCTTGTGAGCGAAAGTCAGCTGTATATATATATGAGTTGATTTGATAATGAGCCAATTTAATTTTTGAAGAGAGGAACAATGGTGAGTCGTGGACCTGTGGCTGTTGGAATTTGCAATTTTGTTATAGCAGGAGGAAAGCTGCTTTTAGAGAGGTCTGAAGATTAGTCAGTAATGGGGCCCCATAGAAGGGAGGGATGAGAAAGAGGAAGCTGTGATTTTGGAGGAGCTTGTAAGGTATTGGTTCTGACGGTGAGCATACCTAGTTTTTGATGGGTTTTTTTAATATTTAGTCATAGATGGGAGTTGTAACTCAGCTGATTGTCAATTTGTACACCTAGTAGCTTAGTTTCAGATACTAGTTCTAGGGGTGAGTTATTTAGGCTGGTAATTGAGAAGGAGTTTGTATTGAAGGAGGTGGATTTGGAAGGGGTGAATACCATAAGTTTTGTTTTGGAGGCATTGAGTGCTAAATGGTTTATTTTCATCCAATGTTCAGTTATTGAAAAAGCTTCCTGAGTAAGTTTTTGGAGCAGTGAGGGGGAGGTGGCAGAGCAGATAATGGTGGAATCATCTGCATATTGGATGATGTTTGCAAATGGGATAGATTTGGGAAAGTCATTGATAAATATGTTGAAGAGGAGGGGACCAAGAATGGATCCTTGGGGAACTCCAGTGGGGGTACTAAGGATAGACACTAAGATAGGTACTAAGATAGAAGTCACTGGTGAACCCTGCAGACTCCTCCCAGTCGAGCATGACCATATTAGCAAAATGGGAGCACGCAGCACCCATAGCTACACCCTTAGTTTGTTTAAAAATCTCTCCTTCAAAAAAAAATGAAATTGTTGTCCAATACCATACTCATCATATCTGTGATCAACCATATCTTATCCCAATCCAACCCTGCATATTTAGTAATACTACGATTAAATGCTTCTAACCCCTCACTTTTGGGGATGCAGGAGAAAAGGTCTATGACATCAATAGTTACGTATAACAAATCTTTTTTATATAAATGTGTAGGAAAATAAGCTAAAAAATACCAAGAATCCTTGGCAAGATGAAATACCTTTTCGTACACATGTTTCAAAGTATGGTCGATGACCACACCCAAAGGGAATGTTTTAGATCTGCTGCCAAAAAAAATTTGTCTAAAAGGCGGGTCAGACACATTCTTATGAACTTTGGGAATGCCAACTAGCTTGGCTAAGACAGGAAATTCCACTTTGACAAAGTTGTAAGTATCCAAACTAATTCGCCTGTCTATAAGAAAGTCCTTGAGATGACAATCAATTTTTCTATAGGCTATATTAAGTTCATTAACAGATATGATATCATAACTGTCAGTAGAATGTAAAATATCATGAAGTTTAGAGGTATATGTAAGTTGATCAAAAAGAACTAAACCCCCACCCTTGTCAGGTTTCATCACCCTTATTGATATTCTTCCTCAACATTTGTAGGGTGTCCTGTTCTTCTCTAGATAAATTATGTTCCATTCTCATACATATATACATATATATGTATTTATAATATAATTGTTTATTTCTGTTACCTATTCATTTTGGAATGTTTTTGTTTATTGTTTATGCAGAAAGTTTTAGTGGAGTATGTTGCTTTAAAATTTTTGGAGCCAAAACATCTATTTAAGGGCTGTAATTCAGAATGTTTTTTTGTTCTGAGGAAGCCTGTATTGTAACAGGTGAAAGCGCTCAACTGTTATTAAAAGTGTTTTTATTTAGTCCTGCTGGTTTGCACGAGTTTGCTTCATTGTTTTCAGTTTCTCAAGCTACATAGTGTGGTGTCAGCGTTTGCCTTTTTGCTTGTTTATGGTGTACTTATAACGCTTGGATTATCTTGTTGTGTCTTACTATGGAAGCTGATGGAGAAGCTGGATGTGCCACACCCAATAATACTGAGCTGACTTCTTTACAGCAACTACAAACAGAAGTGTGGGACTTGAAAGCAGAAGTGAGCAAGCTTACCGCTTTGCTCTCAAACTTCATTGGGCAGCAGCAGGAAGCCAAATTAGTGTCTGCAGTTCCTGAGATTTCATCTTCAAACACCCGAGCAGAGAAAACTAATGTTTCCGGTACTGTAGTGTTGAGAGAACTTTGTGTTTCCACACCTTCATCATTCAACTCCACTTGCATTCCTAATGGACAGGGAGTGGGTCGTACACTCTCTAACTGTATTAATTTGCCTTTGGAGCAAGGACATGATGAACTTAAAAATAGTGTTGAATTAAACAACAGTAGTAGAATTGTTTTTTTTGACTACACATTTGACTTCTCTTTAGTGGATGTACAGGAAGATGCTAAACGGACAGGGGCCATCCCTAAGAGGAAGTTACCAAATAAAACTTATGCACAAGCAGACAGAGAACCTGCAAGAAAAGGTACTGAGCTGTTTTTAAAAACTGACTCAACTTCTAACAAAATTGACAAATTTAAAATGTTTATGAATACTAAATTTTTTTTAGATAATGATGCTTTTAGTGGAAAAAGTAAAGATCCTGTTATTTCTAACTGTTCACTTAAAGACATGATTTATTTATTTGGTAAAAAACTGAATAATATTAATACATTGAAGTTAGAAAATGCTTATTTATCTAAGTGTTTGAAAATTAATGTCATTCCTAAAGGCTTGAGATTTTTTAAATTTCCTATGGGCATAGATGTGAATGACAATACAAAAAAAGAATTTAACTTGTTTTTTGATAAATGTGGCATTGAGTTCATGAAGCTGTTAATTAAATGTAATGATGAGAAATTAGTTAGACTAATGGATGAAACGGAAAAACTGAATGAAAACATTTTAAGTGATTTATTATTTGAACAATGGGAAAGGTTATATAATAAACAATTTGTTACAGCTGATTTAAATATAAAAAAATCTCTAGAAAGGAAAAATTCTAAACTTACTAGGGATATTCAGCAGTATGAGAGAGGGGCTATATATGGGTGGAAAGAAGGACAGTTTAAAGCTGTCGACAATTTACATAATCGACAGCAGGTCCCCTCAGATTATGATTATAATTTTCAGGCTCAAAGTAATTCCCATTTTTCAAGGACAGAGGTCAAGACAGAAGAAGGGATTGGAAATGGTGGGGGGATTGGAGGAAACCCCATCATCAACAATAGCTAATATAAATAATATGAATCTAGAGTTAGTTACTAATGTAGATTTGCAGACTACACAGCAAACTGCTACTAAACATGCTGTACATAACACCACAAATTACTGTGAGATTTCTTCCACAGATGGTGTGACTTACAGGTACAAGAGCTTTAACATTTTTAACTACACAGATGTTGAGCTCGATATGTCTTATTTTAATTTACTTTCTAAGGGCTTGAAATACATACCAACTACTAAATTTGATGTGGTTGATAATATTTGTCAAGTTAAATTGTATACTAGGAAATTAATCTTGGCAGTAATGTTCAATAATCCCATTAATAATGGTACTGGTTAATAATGACTGT
>NC_056732.1:1757922116-1757950576 GCF_019279795.1 Protopterus annectens | reverse complement strand
TTTTAGGGGCATAATTTTAAAAAAATTTTTTTGGGCAGGTTTAACTTACACTCAGAAACTTAGCCTTTTATGCAAGATCAAATCAATAGATTCTCTGTACCAATAATTGTCATAATTTATTTTGTATATTGCTATTATTTGAGTTAGTTGATATTACTTCTGATATGCTATGATAATATAATATGTTGATCTGATGTTTTAATTTGGATGTCTTCAGGACTCAATATTTTTAGGTTGGCATTGACTATGTGTCCAACTCAGCTTATTAATTTTTAATGCTCAACTCTTCCTATACTAAGCAGTTTTATGTTCTTGTTTTGAATCTCTGTATCTATTTGTACCACTGTGATCCTGAGTATATCACTTAACCTAGAAAGTGCTTTCTTGTAACACCACCTCTGTGAACAACATACAATATGTGCAGGTAAAATATTCACGAAGTTACAGGCTGAAACTCTAGCATTCAAAGATAGCCGCCATTCTATAAGCACTGCAGTACTTCTAGCCTCCACTTGCACCAGAGACAAAAAATCAACCTCATGTATTAGTACATTTGGAGTTAATCACCACCGATTGACAGCAATTAATAAACTACTAGAAGTCAGCGATCTTATTGAGGAAAAAAAAAAATTGGAAAAAAATACTTGGTGACAACAGGATTGAACTGATTGTTTGCTGACTTGAACAGAGCACCAAACAAAAGACTTCAACTTACCCTCACTACTGAAACTTTTCTCCTTGGCAATTATCTCTATCTGCAGCATTACAAAAATGTCAAAAGAAGATAAAAATATGGAATAATTACAAACCACTAAAACTAAATTGTCAGCATTACAGTCCCAGAGAAGGAATCTATAATTAAGAGACAAAAACAGTTAAACAGCAAGAGACTGCAAAAACAGGGGCACTCAATGAAATCTGGATCAACAGGTTACCGGCATGGAAGAAAATTAAGTCTGCATTATTACCTGCACAAGATGCTTTAAAAAGACCTAACATCCCAAACACAAACATTTAGGTGAGACATGTAATCGGATCTCTAGCAAGAATGGAGAAAAGCGTGAAACCAGAATATTAGCAGCAAATAAAAGACAATATAACATTGCTCACTAAAAAGATCTGAATCACATGAGGCTGATATTCAAATGATGCAAAACAAAATTCTGGACCTGGAAGCAAGATCAAGACACAACAACATAATCATCATCAGAGGGATCCCAGAATCAATCCAATATAAAGTGATCTCGACCACTTCTATCATACAACATATCGTTCCAAACATTACTGGCGTTGATTCTGTGGTTGTTCAGCAAATTGTCACTCGAAAGCAGTTTACATAGAGCTTACAGGATTCCCAAGCTTCAAATACACCCAGACCGTGTATGTCAAAAATATTAAACTTCCAGGATGTGAATAAAATACTTCTAACCATAAAAAAAATCTGGTGGATCTATAATGTAGCAAAGTTATAAAGTTTCTATAACACAGGATTTACCAACACAAATAAGGCAGTCTAGACAAATGCTGGCTCCATACTGTAAGTTTCTAATTGACAAAAACATTAGATTTCAAATGAAATTTCCTAACAGTTTAATTTTTTACTCTTGATGGCATTAAATACACTGTAAATACAAAAAGAAGCCAGACCTACCTTTTTGAAGCTTTTCAAGGCTTTGCCACCGTCTGAAAATTGAACAGTCCATCTTGGCTTCTTCCTGCATTAGAGTGAATGGGAGACTTCATTTACGAGGATCCGAGGCTTCAAAATCCTTTGTGTGTTCTTCTTTCTTCATCTGGCCTGGTAATTCTCCGTTTATCTTTTTAATCTCGTCTTCCTAGCTGAAACACGAAGATTCTACAAAGTTTTATGGCTCCAATGAGTGCTTCTGACCCACGAGGCAACAGAAACAAGGTAAAGGAAGGAGACCGTTTTGAGTGTGGTGCAGCTGAGAGGTCCGTTCATGTAGTCTTATTGGTTCCCCGTCGTGAGTCGAGATTTGAAAAATGAACTGCCTGGACTGCTGCAACTGCTGGGAAGAAAGAAGAGCTACTGTGAACTGAAAATAGCTTTTGGGACTTATTTGATGCTAAAATGAAAAAGCTGTAAGACGATCAATAGGTGGTATCAGATAAAGATAAAAATATGGTTTGGCTGTTGCAGTATAAGATTCTATGGCTTAGTGGTAAATCAAGGTAATGCAGTCTATTTTTTGTTATTTTTTCCTTTTCATGCTTGTCTTCTAATTTACTGTGTTCTGTCTTGTGAATAAATAAGTATCTTTTAATTTTGATCAGTTTAGAAAAAAAATAGCATAATCAGCAAACAGAAATAGAAAATGTGTATTATAGGTGATGTTTAACTGTAATGATCTATAAAAATTAAAATGCAATATTGTAGGATTGTTTTGAAGATAAATAGCTGACCAAAATAATGGCTTGTTTTAAACTAATGTATAACAACTGTGTGCTTATTAGGTGAACTGTTAGTTAAAAGATTTTAGAACAAGTAATTACAATGCTAATATATTATTGCTGAATTTAAAGTTCAATAAAAGTGAATTATTGGACATGTCAGGTACAATTAGTTTACATGAATATTGGGGAAAATGTACAGAGGTGTAGTTACTTGAGTGCGGTGTTTAGTAGGGAATGTCTGGGTTAGGCTTTGTAGACGTAGACATAGTTGGTGTAGGTTTTGCATGATATTTTATTGTTAGTTAATAGAATTAGTAGATTAGCTACTTGGGAATTTTATCCAATGTGAAAAACCTATGTTCATCCTGATCCGGAGGAATAGTGGATAGGCACTGGGTAGGGATGGGATGGCAGTTTTGCTTCCAAGAAATTCACGAAATACCAACACTTATCAATTTAAGGTGGAAAACAAAAAATAGATACCATTATTCATCAATTCATAGTTTAGAATGTGGATAATAGATTCCTGGAATGTCAAAGGACTCCAGAACATGAAAAAAAGAAAGCTGTTTCTGCATCTGTTTTTTAAATCATCAGCAGGTTTTATTCTATTACAAGAAACACATTTGACTAATGACCAGTGGGAAACAATGAAGGACAAGAAATGGATTAGGAAGATTGTAACGGCAGAAGGGACTACGAATAGTGCTGGGGTTGCAATTATAATCAAGAATCTTTTTCAAGGAGAAATTTTGGAGGATAAAATAGACAAAGAAGGCAGATGGTGTTTGGTGGTTCTCAAATTTGACAGTTTGGATAAGCCGATAGTACTTATATGTGTTTATGCCCCCAATGTGAACCAACATTATTTTATAGCTTCAATTTACTCTATTTTGCAGTCATATAATAACTGTTACATAGTGATGGGGGGGAATTGGAATGCATACCAAGATTTTAAAATTGATAAGTTGGGAGCTTCTACAGCTTTTAATAAGCAGGCAATGGTAGCGGTGAAAGAACTGAGAACTGATTTCAAACTGTATGCCCCTTTTAAACACAAACACGTACAAGCAAAGGCAGAAAACTTTACTTTCTATTCTAGCTGCCATAAAATGTGGTCGAGAATTGATTTTTTTTTAATTCCAGAAGTGTTCATTTCACTTGACCCTAGGGTTTCTAATCAAGCTAGACAGCTCCCAGACCATTCTAAGATAACTTTAACTTTAAATACCGATATTTTGAAAACTAAAAATCACTGTGGATATAATTGGTCCTTAAACCCATACTTATTGACCAAAGAAGATATAGTACAGGAAGTTAAGGAGATACTTAAACAATTAGTATACAATATTCCTGTAACGAACATCCATTAGATATAGAATGGGCCACAACTAAAACTTTATTAAGAGGATTATTTATTCAGAAAGCCACATATTATAAAAACTGCAAAATAAAGAAGAACTGCATTTGGATACCAAAATACAATTTTTGGAGCAGGAGCTGATGAGGAACTAGACTGAACAAACAGAAAATGAGTTGTTAAGATGTCAGAAAGAGCTGTTTCTTATGCACAATAGAAAATTGACACTGTATGAACAAAGAAGTTTAGTTAAATATGCAAATCACATTCAAACTCCCACGAAAGCATTAGCCCGTATTATTAATCAGACGAAATCACCACGATTAATTACTGCAATAAATCATAACAATACGTTATATACTGATAAGTCAGATATCATGAAGATTTTTGAATCAATTTTTAATCAGATATATGGTGAGCAACAAACACATGTGCATGATAAAGAGAGAAAAAAGTTCTTACAGAAAATAAATTTTCCCAATATTGACAAGGATTCTCATGGAGAATTAACTGCACTGATTACAGTCGAGGAAGTTTTAGAGGCAATTAAGAAATTAAAGCCCCATAAAGCCCCAGGACCAGATGGTATGACCTCTGATATTTATAAATCTTTTAGTGGGTTTCTGAGCACCGTACTTTCACAGAGTTTTAATTATATCATTTCAAAAACAGTCTCTGCTGCAGAATAATGATAATCCAATGGTAAAAATGACAAACAGAATTTATTTTGTATTAAGGTTTAGCTTTCACCCACACAACGTAGGCTTCATCAGAACAAATATGTTATCACCTCTAAGCATTTAAATACTTGATTTTGGCCAAAATTTTAAAACCATTTAAAGAAGTATTCACATTAATATGTTGAACTTTAACCATATAAATACATTCACCTATAAAACTAAATATATGCATACTCCTATGCTTTCACTTAAATATATATATGCTAAACTAAAATATATAACCTCCAAATTATCATATTATAAATATTCATAACTGTTCATACAAAAATTGGTAACCCATGATTTGTACACTTTGAATAAAAGGAGGAAAAAACCCAAAAGCAACTTGACTCAAGAAGAACTGAATGTATTTGAAGAGTTAAATACAAGCAACAGCATTAGGGTCATGAAACCGGACAAGGGGGGTGGGGTAGTTGTTTATGACAAAATGACTTATAACAACAAAATTCATAGTATTTTGCACGAATCAGGGAATTATGAGACCATTTCCCAGAATGAACTGAATATAGCATATAGGAGAATTGACTTATTTATAGAGGAATTCCTTTTGGACAATAGGATAACAGAAGAGTTATATAATTTTCTTAGAGTTGATTCACCTTTTCTGGCCACGATGGTGGGTATTCCTAAAATACATAAAAATTTGAGTGACCCACCTTTTAGACCCATAATATCGGGGAGTAAATCAAAAACATTTCCATTAGGGGTAGCTATTGATCATTTATTAAAACATATATATGATAACGTTGATCATATGGTTAAAGATTCGTGGCAATTTTTACGGAATTATCCCATACTCTTAAGTGAACAAGAATTAATTTTTGCATCAATAGATGTCATTGACCTATTTATGTGTATACCTAAGGATGAAGGCTTAGAAGCCTTTTTGGAGAGTATCATTTCACATAGTAAGTTAACTAATGAAAAAAATATGTTGGTCAATGACCTTATGTCTATAGTTTTGGAGAACAACTTTGTGTATTATGAAGGAGAAATATATAGACAAACCAAGGGAGTGGCTATGGGGGCCGCTTGTGCCCCCATATACGCTAATCTTGTGATGTTAAACTGGGAAGAGAAGATTATATTTAAAAGTCATTTTTTCAGTAAGATCAAATACTACTCACGCTTTCTTGACGATATTTATATAATATGGGAAGGGAATCATGACTCTTACTTAAAGTTCCTAGAATATTTAAATGGGAGCAGTAATTATTTGAAATTTACATCACACAGTAGTACTAAAGGTGTACCGTATTTAGATACTCTGGTAGTTAGAACAGATTTAGGGTTTCAGTCCAAAATACATCGGAAGGAAACATTTACTAATTCTTATGTAGAATATACCAGTTGTCATCCTAGCAAGACAAAAAGAAATATTTTTAAAGGCCAATATATTCGGGCCTTAAGAATGACATCCAGTAAGGATGAATTAACAAAAGAAGTTAGTTTCATTATATCCTTGTTTACAGAGAGAGGTTACGACATAGAAATGATGAATTAAATTAGTAATGAGTTATTTAACACATGGGAAGGGACATCATTCCTCTCCTAGGTAATAAATATAGAGAAATCCAACAGACTTCAGTAGCTGAGTCAAATAAGACTTGCATTAGGTCATATGAAAGGGCGTGTATAGTAGAGTATGGACCACACAGCAATAAAGTAAAACATATATTAAAACAAATACTGGTATACATTAATGTCTAAGGAAGAATTACCAGGAATTATAGGACCTAAACCCATTGTGGTATATAAAATGGGGCAGAATTTAAAAAGCTTATTGGAAAGGGGTAGCAGATGGACAGATAGGGAACCCAAGACACATACTAGTAGATGTGGGCATTGTAACCAGTGCAATTTTATTATTGAAGCTAATAAAATTAGGTTGGACAATTACAATAAAACCACCTTATTTTTTAAAAAGGGAAATTGCAATACTAAATTTTTAGTGTATATTGCCATATTATATGTTCCTTACTACATAGGTAAGACGGAACAGAATTTTAAAAGAGAATTTACCATACATATTGTATGAAAAGAAGGATGAAAAATGCCTTGGCAAGACACATTATCAATAAGGGCAATGAACACCAGTTCAAATTTGGTATTTTAGAAGTGATTAAGAGTAACCCTAGGGAGTGGAATATGAAAAGTAGATTAGCTTTTAAAGAAAGTTATTGGCAAATATTTACAGATGCTACTACCCCTCCTGGTCTTAATGACTTCATTTCTACCAAAACTATTTTAGAATATATTTAATTTTATACATGGTACAATTGGGCATTTGTCCGTTGTATATTAATTTTGTTTGAACAATTTTTGTATGAACAGTTATGAATATTTATAATATGATAATTTGGAGGTTATATATTTTAGTTTAGCATATATATATTTAAGTGAAAGCATAGGAGTATGCATATATTTAGTTTTTTATAGGTGAATGTATTTATATGGTTAAAGTTCAACATATTAATGTGAATACTTCTTTAAATGGTTTTTAAAATTTTACCAAAATCAAGTATTTAAATGCTTAGAGGTGATAACATATTTGTTCTGATGAAGCCTACGTTGTGTGGGTGAAAGCGCTAAACCTTGTACAAAATAAATTCTGTTTGTCATTTTTTACCATTGGATTATCATTATTCTGTGAGCAGAGACTGTTTTTGTGTTGCTGTACCAGTGATTCCGAGCAAGGCGTTTTAGCTGATTTGTTTAACGCCACAGTTTTGGCTATTTGTCTTTACGCTAATTGGTTCAATTATATCATTTCAATGGCAGTAATGATCTTCATTTTAATGCTTCAAGAACAATCCTGATATTGAAAGAGAATAGTGATCCCAAAAATCCAGACAATTACAGGCCCATATCACTGTTGAATATTGATATGAAAATCATGACATCTATTCTAGCTAGTAGATTAAAAAAAATAATAAATTTGATAATATCAGAAGAACAGGCGGGTTTATAGATGGGAGACAGACTACAGACAATACATTAACTCTTCATACATTAACATCTTATGCAAAGTATAAAAATATAAACATATATGCTTTAATAATTGATGCTCAAAAAGCATTCGATAGAGTTAATTTGGCATATTTATTTGAAATATTATCATATTTCAATATACCTCAGGTCTTTATTTCTACATTAAGAAACTTATATAATAATGCATACACTAGTTTATCTATAAATCGTGAATGCTCCAAAAGGATTCAAATTAAAAATGGAACTCGACAGGGTTGTCCATTATCTCCCATACTGTTCAATCTGTATTTGGAACCTTTATTTCTTCATATGAAACAAAATGTTTTTTATAACTTTCCTGTACTTTTTGGGATAAAGGTTAGGATGGCCACTTTTGCAGACGATCTAAATATATACAGTACCACACCGGTGTCGGATACGGAAAAAATACTAACAGCAATACAAACCTTTGAGAGAATTTCTAATTACAAACTAAATTTAAAAAAAAAAACAAAATATTCCCTCTAAAGACACCTACACCTTTTTCAATGCTACCATTGATAGGACGAGTAAGGACAGAAGAAAGAATAAAATATTTGGGGATTGACTTCTCAACTGAAAATAGAGAATTTTTTATCAACAATATTAAGGCAACTGGAGACTGAATAACAATGGATTTGAAAAGATGGAGTAAGTTGAAGCTACCGATGATGGCAAGAGCAGCGATAATAAAAATGAACGTTCTCCCAGAATGCTTTATATTTTAGAGCAGCACAACTTAAAAATCACGAAATCATTTTTAAGCAGTTTTAGATAGGACTGGGGAAATTTCTGTGGGAACCCAGAAAATGAGAATATCTTATGAGAAACTGATGGCTCCTAAAACTAGGGGTTGATTTACCGGATTTTGAGATGTATTATACAGTGATTCAGGCCAATAGGATTTTAAAGGTGTCTTACTTGGACAGTGAAAATAGAAAATGGGTACCCAAATGGGTACTGCTAAATTATAAACATATAAAGGAACGGAATTAATGTTAAAGCTGTACCATTTTTAAATATAAGAACATTGAGTAAATATGATTTAATGGAGCACATCAAGATATGGGCAATGGCAACTCAAACTCTGTTTGCCTCCTTGAACCTATTAAAATATATGATGATGTTTCAACCGTTTCATGGGAATCCTAATATGACTATTGGTAATCAACTGATAGACTTAAAGAAATTTCCATTTATTAAGGATTTAACTGTAAGTGATTTATACCCCTTCTTAGGAGTAAGCGGTACAAGATATCTTAAAAGAGATGAATCTTCCCATTTCTTATTTAATTATAATGAGGCAGATAAAAGATCTTGCCATAAATTATTTTAACAGTTCTGAAATTAAAAAAGAGGAACTAGTTATTTCGCGTCATCTGTGGGAAGCATTGCAACAAGACAGAAAATACATATCCTCAGCGTATAAAATGGTAAAAGAGAGAAAATATAATAATCATATTCTGTTATCGAAATACTGGAGAGAGAAATTGCCATCCCTAGACGATAGTAAAATAGTAGAGGCTTAACTTAACATTGAAATCAGATCACTTCAAAAACTGGTCTTTACTCAATTGATGATATTTAACAATGCGTATTATACCCATCTCACACGTCATAAATTTGATTCAAAAAAGTCACCTAAATGTCCACAGTGTTTAGATCAGACAGCAGACCTGTTACACATGTTCTGGAGTTGCAAGTGCATTTATAAATTATGGAACTCATTAAAGTTGCAGCTACAAAAATTGGTTACCAAAACTCAACACTCACCTGGGAATTTTTGATTTTACATATTCCACCAGAGAATTTGGACAAAACAAAAAAGATTGTAATTATGAATATTAGTTTACTAATGAAATTATATATAGCCACAAATTGGTTGAACCCAGCACAGACATCGTGGCAAAATTTCAGGCTGTTAGCGATCAAGCATATATTAGCACACAAATTGTTAATTAGAAATAATAAGAAAAGTATAAACAGTATACAAATTTGGGAACAAATCTTTAATATTATTTTGGCTTAGAGGTTCCTATCCACTTTCCTTTAGGACATTCTGCATGTGTACTAACACATTCTTGGATTAGATAGAAAATGTAGAAATAATACAGATTATTGGCTTGAGTTGGTTCATAATTGTCTATAGTAGATGCTTTTATATTTATTTTTTTTTCATTTTCCTGTACTTGATTAATATTATATTTATTCTTAATGTATAATGTGGAAATTCAAAATGGAACTAAACATTGGAAGCAGTATTGTACATAATGTAAATAGTGTGTGAAGTGTATAATGGTTTTGAAAAACAATAAAAATGATTATTGAAAAAAACAAATAAAAACTCTTCTTCTTTCTTAAAAATGTTATGTATAATAGAAAAAGGGGCTACAGAATAAATCAGATTTAAGAGAGGAGGTACTTCATAGCTGATTGTGAAATGAAAATGCATAATTAAAATTATTTTTAATATTAAAGGGGATAATTCTATCAATTTACATTCTAAACACAGTCATAGTGTGTATGTATATATACATATATTTATATATATATATATGTGTGTGTGTGTGTGTGTGTGTGTGTGTGTGTGTGTGTGTGTGTGTGTGTGTGTGTGTGTGTGTGTACCAATACAATAAAAAAACTAGCCAAGCTATAGTTTTCACTATGGGATACCTTAACCCTCCTGTAATAGAGGTCCATTGGATATATACAGATGACACTTATGGACAACAAGAGTGTCAGCTATACGGCTTCTGAATGCCCATGACTCATTTTTTTTTTTTTTTTTTTTTGTTTATGTCTTTTTAAGTCTTTGCAAGTCATTGCAAGGAGAGTATACCTTTATGCGTATATGAAGTTATACTATGAGATGGTCGTGGACTGGAAAGAAGTGATTTTAGCAGCCCTTGTTAGCTACCCTGCTACTTATCCCTTTCCTTATAGCATGGGTCACTTTGGGGATCAGGTAGCAGGGTGTGATGGGAGTCGCAGCCATATAAGCGGTACAGATTACAGTGCAGACCAACAGAAAGATACACACACACACACACACACACACACACACACACACACACACACCTCAAAATAGCAGTGTATGTTTTCAGACAATTACTGTAAATCTTGTTGCTGTATTATAATTAGTGGTGTTTTAATGTTGCATATATTTACTACAAAATGAAACATTCTAAAGATTATCTCATATGGATCAATAATTTCAACTTTAATTAATAACAGAGTGCCTAGACTAGCTTCATATTTAGCATATTTATAATGTACTTCCTTGATTAAGTAATAGATTGAATACTATTTATGGCAGTTACAGAATTATATATTACTTCTGCAATGGTACTATATAGTATAACAATACTACAGTTTCACAGAACTTCCTCTTAAATGCAGAAAACTTGCCTTTCTATGCATGTCAGATGCAGACTTACAGATATTTTTCTTGATTGTGACATTAACTCATACTATAACTGACAAAATGAGGAACAGCACACAGGTACACACGCCTTAGTAACATTTTGAGTTTATAAAACTCATCTCCAGATTTCTCCTAAATGGTAAGATAAATGGAATATACTTAAAATGTCAAATAGCAGAAATGCTAAACAAGATAAAAGTGACCACACAAGGTTGACGCTCAAAATGCCAAAAAAATTGACATACTATCTGGTGAGGGGGCAGGGGCAAGCCTCCCTGCACCTCCATGTTGGAAGCTGTACCTGCCTCCCCACAGCTCCTGTTAATTATACATATCAACTTGGTGATTAGACTTCAGTTCCTGCTATTTAATGGCCGTATCAGATTACTGGTTTTGACTTTCTGTGATTGATGTTATGCTGTTCACCATTTCAGCCATTCGACATTTGCAATGTATCCTGATAAAGCACATATTGTTGAAGAGTGATTGACTTAAATGTGTCACTCCCTTTCATTCTGTTTATACATTTTACAACACATTATTATTATATTTTAAGCCAATACATTCTGTAATTTTAACTTGCTATGCTAGGGTGTATCTAAGACTGGACTTACCATCTCTGATGATCTTTACCCTAAGTTTCACCATTAGGAGGACTAACACCACAGTGATCACTAAATTCAGTATTACCAACATCCAGCAATGAAGTATAGCTGCAGTAAGCAATGTTCAGCTGTGGATATTGTTACACTTACCCATGGATGCAGTGCTCTACAGGGGCACCTTTTGGAAGCTAAAGTACTTATACAGTATATCTGGTGTATACTAGGTATTCTAGAAGCATTCAAATATTTCACAAGAATACTGATATTTATAATAACATGCTTAGCTATTGTCAGATCTCCATCTAGAAAATGTTTCCAATTTAACAGTCTAGGGTAGACAGAGTATATGACCACACACACACACACACACACACACACACACACACACACACACACACACACACACACACACACACACACACACCTTGAGCCTTTACTCCAAAGAGAAGCCCTTTAGTCACATTATTCACAACATAACTTACTTTTATTTTTAAAGAGACAGTACTCAGACTCCTTGCTTCAGACATCTCCATGTTTTTAAAGAAGTGACTGTCCTCTATATACACAACTGTTACATCATACTATATACTATAATGTACTACACACTGACACACAAGGCTTATACATAAACTAGAATAAATAAGTGCATCAATTAGAATAGATAACTATGCACAGAATTCTAATATAAATTATCTACAGACTTGATAGTTGGTTGTTTTTTTCACTAATCTGTTTAAAGGAGTATAATATTTGCTTTCATTATGCAAACTTGAAATCTTCATCATATTGATCATTGCTGCAGTAGCCTTAGCTATATGGGGTTATATCCTGCCAAGGATGTAATAGCCATCCAGCTTCCAAAGCTTGAGGGCACCTTCCACTGTCCCAAACTGTCAGTCAGCTTAAGCTGAGCTGATTAAAAAGACATGCTTGTATACAAACCTCTTCAGAGCTCACCTGCAGCTGTATAATACACTCCTCTTAGGCTTTTGAGGATCAACAGTCAGCTTGTTCTGTTCCTCTGTTAAACAGATATGTTTCTTTTTGGGGAAACAACTTCCATTTTGAAAATTCTGTTTAAAGTATCAGTGGCACAACATTTAGCACATTCATGAATGGTACAGAAGGCTGTGGGTTCTATTCCCACATCTGGAAGACTGATTGTTGACACTGCAGTGAGGTATAAGGAGGGTGTTACATTCATTAGTGAGCCACCCATTGGATGAAATGTTAAACTGAGGACCCAGCTGCTTTAATTGGTGAATGTAAAAGATTTTATGTCACCTATCAAAAAGAGTTGGGGTGGTTCCCAATTCCCTGGCCAAATAACCCCTAGTAGTATCAATACCAACTTGGGTATCCCATGAAAATAGGCTATTAGCCTAGTGGGATTAACCTGGTCAACAAAAAATAAATAAATAAATAAAAATGAATAATAATAATACTTTCTTGTTCGTGAAACTTATTTTTCAGGAGTTTGTGTTTTAATAGACTGCCATAAGGCTGTATTATATTTTAATGAGATCGGTGAAAGTTATATATCAGGAGTTTGTGTTTTAATAGACTGCCATAAGGCTGTATTATATTTTAATGAGATTGGTGAAAGTTATATTTCAGGAGTTTGTGTTTTAATAGACTGCCATAAGGCTGTATTATATTTTTTAATGAGATCGGTGAAAGTTATTTTTCAGGAGTTTGTGTTTTAATAGACTGCAATAAGGCTGTATTATATTTTTTTAATGAGAGTTATCTTTTTCCTGTCAGTTTAAAATTCATTTAAAGTATTTTAAGAAAAAAATTCCCCATGGAGAAATTGTGTTTCTGTAACCTTTGGGGCTGGCAAAGTATTTTAAAGTGTGATTATTGTATTTTATGTGAAAAAAATTACTTTTTAAACACTTTACAGTTTTGCCAGTTGTTACTGCTTGTTTTCAATGGTAAAGAGGCATAATTTTCAGTTTGACAATGGCAAAGACCATTGTTCCCATGGTCGATCCTTCTTCTAGCCACAAAAAGAAAAAGTTAAACAAACAGCCTTTGCCACCACTAGCAATTTGCTTCAGTCACAGGTGGTTGACTGTGATGTGGCCCTTTAGACCACTCATCTGTTACCGCAGATTTCTTTCTCTCTAATGTAGCATTTAAAGGCACTATGGACTGGTGGTTAGACGGATTCACTTCATAACACTGAAATATCAAAACACTGAAAATGAGAAAACTTCATAATATAGAAGACCAAAACACTGAAACTTCAAAACACTGAAAACTCAAAACACTGAAACTCAAAACACTGAAAACACTGAAAACACATATCATACATATACTGACTTTAAACAACATAAATCATAGCACTTTCTACCAAGTGTAAGCAGGGGGGCATGCCCACTTAACTACACTAAGTGCAATCTTGGCATTGATATATTTAAGTAGCAGGGGGTGTGGGGGGCGCAGCCCCCCTGCATACACTTGGTAGAAAGTGCTATGATTTATGTTGTTTAAACTCAGTATATGTATGATATGTGTTTTCAGTGTTTTGAGTTTTCAAGATTTTGAAGTTTCAGTGTTTTGGTTTCAGTGTTTTGAGTTTCAGTGATTTGATATTTCAGTGTTATGAAGTGAATCCGGTTAGCCACATCCTCTGTGGCTGTTGCGGTCCCCAGAATAGGCAAGGGACAGCCACTCTTGTTTGTCTTAGGTAAATGGGAAGCATTCTTGGGTGTTTCTGAATACTGTGCCAATCCCTGGGGAAGCTGCTACTCATTAATAACACTGTTGGACACATTTTTATTGTAAAAAAAGAAAAAGAAAACTAAACATGTACACGCTACTCCTTAAATTTCTTTAGACAGGAGTAGTTTACTTCATCCCAGGGTTTAATTCAGGCTATTGATCCTTCTTATAAAGTAACCTCTTTTCTTGAAGCTATTCAAGATTCTGAATTTGGAAAGGAAGATGAAGGGACAGGTGTAGGGTTTTCTCCTCATATTTTAGATTTAGGAACTCGGTTTCTGATTCTCCCTGTGGGGGGTTCTCTTTCACTGAGACTGTTTCCAGAATGTGCCTGTGTTTTCAGTTGGAGAACACTGGGGTTTGTCTATCCCTCACAAAATACTATGAGTTGTTACAGAAGGAATTCCCAGAACCATCACCTATTCCTCCAGTTCTGTCAGCTTTGGAGGATGTGGATGCTACTGTTTTCATTTTTCCTGATAGCCAAGCAGCTGCCCTTAAAAAGGCAGATAGACTGTATACAGTTCCTCAGTCTTAAGTTTATATACACTCTTCCCAAACCTGACTCAGTAGCTGTAGATTTAGGTAATCTTACTTCTGTGAAGCATTTAGTTAATTCCCATCCCACTCTTTTTGAAGGATGAGAAGATTATTGATAAGTACAGGAGAATGTGTATGCTTCTGCAACTTCGATTTTCAGAATTTTGAACTGTCAGGCTTATATATTAAACTTTGTTCTAATTATGAAAGTATGATTAATGTTTTCTCTGCAGTTTCTTCTTGTGAGGATCTGCTTTAAATAATTTAATTTCTTCCTTTGTACAGGCCACTACTCCTTGTTAGCAGTGTGTATGACTTGGTTGATACTTCTTCTAGAATTATGGCCACTGGTACTGTTTTGAGAACATTTGGCTGGCTGTGTTCTCAGAACCACCCAGATTATGTTAAAATGAGATTTTAAATTCTCCTTTGGATAGAGATTGACTTTTTTAGCCCCTCTGCTGCAGAAATGATTGAAAGGTGTGATGAAGGGAGTAAACTGACACAGGTAATCTATAAAACTTTTAAGTCCTCCATTTCTATTTTTTAAGGGATTATGTAACCCCTCTTCCAATTTTGGCAAAAAAACAAAATAGACTGGCTCAACAAACTCCAGGTAAACAGACATTTAAGAAGAAATGTCAAGGGGGATCCAAAAAGAATCCTGGAACCTCCCAAAACCAAGACAGTCCAACAAATCAGCATTACTATTTAAGGATCCATGATCACCCTCTCACCCTGGAAGCCCTTTTCCCTTCTAGAAAGTCTGAATCTCCACTTTTCTCTTTGGCAACAGATACTTTCAGACAAATGGGTTATGAAGATCATTTATCAAGGTTACAGATGCCATTGGGAGAAAATTCCTCCTTTCTATGGGATATTACCTCATCCTCCAGACTAGACTCTTATTTCCAGCTGTTCTTCATCACATGCTATCCCAGTGAGTAATAGAACCAGTTCTTCCTTCCAAGGCAGGAGATTTATTTTTTTTAAATTAAGGATGTTTTTAGTGCCAAACAAAGAAAATACTTGGAGACCAGTTCTGGATTTTTCTTTTCTAAAACCTTTTTTATGATACTGTCAATGTTCAAAATGATGTCACTTCACAACCTGTTATCTCTTTCTCCCAATTCAAGTTCCCTGATAACACTAGTTTTAAAAGGTGCTTATCATCATATCTCTATTCATCCAGATTTCAGGTGTTTACTAAGTTTATTTGTGTCTGGATCGCATTATCAGATACATTACCCTTTGGACTCTCCACTGCACCAAGTATGGTCACAAAATATCTATCTCTAGTTAGGTTCATAGGTTCATAGGTAAGTACTAGGCTACCTGCCCAAGGGCATTTGTAAGCCTAGCCAGAATGTGTTGGCTTTCACCACCCCCTTAAATTATTTCCCTGTGCCTCTGTCCAGCAGAGCCATTAGTTCCCTGAGCCACTGTCCAGCAGAGCCACTGCAGTGATTCCCGGGGTAAATTTTCTGTTTCCCATCCACCCGTCAAGGTTTCTCTTGAAGAGTGTTAGTAAGGGGCACTGCCTGATGTATATTGGAATCCTGTTCCAAAGCATGGGGAGTCTCTGGGACAGGAATCTATCCCTCCAGCATGTCCTATTTATCGTTGTGGTGAGGTTTATATCTCTAGAGCATGTGGCTTTCTGGGATTTGTTTTTTTTAGGTGGAGTATGGCCATCAATTCTGGGTTGGACATGGCCTTGTATGTCAGGCAGAGATCACCTCTGAGTAAGCGGTATGCAACCGAGTACAGCTGGAGTTTCTTGAGTCGGGCTGCATGGGGCATCTGTCTGAGGCCAGTAATCCTCTTGGTGAGGTACTTTTGTGGTCTTTACAGCTGTTGCAGGTGTCTTGTAAGGTACATCCCAAATGGGTCATTATATTCTATGATGGGTCTAATGAGTGATGAGTAGAGAGGCACAATAACCTCTTTTGTTCTAGATGCGAACCCTTTTGTGATTAGGTGGGCCACATAGAAGAATTTTCTAACCACCTTGGCAATATGATTATCAAAGGAGAGATTACTATCTACTTGGGTCCCCAGATCCCTTATTACATTTTCTGTATTTAGGGGACTACCACCTATGTGGAAGTTCGCGGATACTTTGTTTTTTCCAAAGGGGATGACTATGCACTTTTTGGCATTTAACTTGATGTCATGATTTTGAAACCAGGTATCCGTCTCAGTGATACCCATCTGGAGGGTGTCTGTATCAGGCGGAGAATTAATTATGGCCCCTAGTTTGCAGTCATCTGTGAACTTAGTCAGCCATATTCCTCCTATGTTTGCCTGTACCTCTGAGAAGTATATACCAAACAGGAGGGGTCCTAGGACTGAGCCCTGGGGGACGCCACTTGTAACCGGTTTAGAGTCGGACATAGAGCCTGCAACTCTCAGCATGTAGGTTCTATCCATGAGCCAGTTGGCAAACCATCTTGTGACGTAGGGGTTTATGCTCAAGCTGGTGAGCTTGTCTATAATACTAGAATGGGGAGTGGTGTCGAAAGCCTTTGTGAGGTCTAGGTAGGCTGTGTGAACCTCCTTTCCCTCATTTAATGCCATGGTAACCATCTCAAAGAAGACCACCAGGTTTAGGAGGCATAATCTGCCCTTAACAAAGCAAACTGGGTAGGGTCCAAGGTTTGGAGATTCCCAATGTCTCTGCTAATGAGTACCATGATGATGTGTTCCATAGCCTTACAGACCAGGCTAGTCAGGCTTATAGGGCGATAGTTCCTGGGGTCCATTGTGGCTCCACCTTTGTGGAACAGGATAACTGTTGCTGTGCACCACTCTGTGGGTATGTAGCCTGTAGAGAGTCTGAGTTTGAACAGTGTGTTTAGGTGAGGGGTTAGTTCATTTTGGAGCTCTTGAAAGACACAGCCTGGGACACCGTCCAGTCCCATAGAAGCTGTGTTTTTGGATTTGGATAGGGCTGTTTTAACCTGTGTGTCGGTGATTGATGGGGCCCTACATTCTTCTGGTATGGTTAGGGGCTCTTTGGGGGGTGAAGTTTGCACTAAACCTGTCTGCCAGAATGTTGGCAATATCAGTTGGTTCAGTGTATTTTGTGCAATTCTGCACTAACTCAGAGCAGATCTGAGTTTCCACTTAGGTTCTTGGCATAGCTAAAGAATGCTTTGTGGTTATCTTTGGAGTCATTGGCAATTTTTCTTTCAAAACTAGCCTTGGATGATTTAATGAGGGATCATAGTTTCTTGCTGACACTGATCATGGATGTCTTTCCTTCTTGGGATTTTACTCTTTTCTGTACTAGTTTCCTCCTTCTGTTGTATAGCTTGTTTATGGCAAGGGTCCACCAGACTGGTTTCCTTTTCTTGGAGAAGTGAGTCTTGGTTTTACTTGGGATAGCACAATCCATGCATTCCTGCAGATGCTCATAGAGTGCCTTTGCAAAGGTTTCAGCAGCTTGGACAGTATTATTCTTTAGCATGGGGGCTGTGAACCTTTCCACCTCGGTCTTAAGTAACGTGAAGTTTGCTTTTGAAAAGTTTTTCATGCTGGTTTCCTTGATTGGGGTGGGAGCGGAATGTGGATATCCAGGGTGATTAGTCTATGGTCTGATCTAACCAGCGAGGGGTTGACCTCCGGTGTGGAACACCGGTCGCCCATGTTGGTGATGACCAGGTCCAATATGTTGTTCCCTCTGGTGGGGGTGTTGACCAGTTGATCTGGGGCATTCGAGTTTATAAATTCTATGAAGCATTGGGCAAGGGAGTTAGTACTTGAGTAGTTCTTCCAGTTTATGTTTGGGTAATTGAAATCACCCAGTATTAGGGTGTTTGGTAGGATCTTCATATTTCCCAGTGTCTCCAGAAATGCAGAATGGGGGTCCTGGGCCATGGTAGGTGATCTGTAGCTAGCTACACTTTGGATTGTAGTTTTGCCTGTTGTTAGTTGCACATGGATGATCTCTGATGCATTGTGCTGCACCACTAATCTGGAGGTGTGGGTATCCTTGATAAATATGGATACACTCCTGCCTTTTGTGTTACGGTCCTGGTTCTGTGGCCGAAAGGTATGGTATGAGTTATAGCCTAGTAGTGCTGGGGTGCTCTCAGTAGCCTTAAACCAGGTTTCTTTTACTGCACAGATGTCAATGTTCTCCATACTGAGGCATGCCTCGAGTGCATGCATTTTGAGGTTTATACTTTTGGCATTGAGTAACATTACCCTCATTTTTGGTTACTTGTGCTATTTATGGTGGTGGGTTTGTCTTTTGAGCCTTGCCTAAAAACGGCACTGGGGGGGGGCAAGAGCCTTGGCCAGTATTCGAAAGCCTAAGGGTGACAGGTGCAAGCCATCTCTTGCAAAGCAACGTGGCTTGTCAAGCATGTCATCCCAGGTGGACAGATACTGGATCCCCTATGAATGACACCAGAAACGTAGCCAATTGTTGAAATTGATAATTTTTTCTTTATACTGTGGCATAATTCTTGGTGAGGGCAGGATGCTACTCAGGGTCAGGGTCATACCGGCCTGGGCTACATGATCAGAGACCTCTTCCATGTTCTTTTCATGTAGTCCAGGGAGGTATGTCTCAAGTCATTCACACCAATATGGACAATGACAGAGTCATATTTGTACTTGTTCTGGAGTGACTTTAGTGCTTGTGTTATGTGGCGGATCCTGGCACCTGATAGGCAGCTAACTGTAACCTTCTCCTTGTCCAGCCTAGTTAGTGGGATATCAGTATGCCTGACTATAGAGTTGCCTATTACTAGTGTGTTTGGTATGTTATTCTGCGTTAAGGGTTGTGATTGCGTGGCACACTGATTATGTGAAGTATGTGTTTCATGGTTGCTGATGGGGTGTGGAGGTTGCTTGGATGCCTGCTTTGGAGGTCTCTCTTGCTTTTGCAGATTTTTATTTAGAGCCTCCGAGTATGTTTTCATGTATTCATGTGTGTTATTTGTCAGTGCTGGTTTATTAGGTCTATGTGAGACTGGTGGTGTGTTGCAAGTATTACCTTTCTCCTCTTGACTGTTAGTTCCAGTCTTGGGTTGAGAGAGCTTTGCCACCAGTTTGGCTGTATAATTGCATCTCTCACATATATTAGTGTTTGATGGTAGGAGGAGAGGGTTGTCTGTGTATATGAGGCAGTTGTAACATTGCCTCAAAATGCCCAGATTCACCAGTTGGACTGAAGAGTACACTGGAAACTGCCCTTTGGACATGCCTGAATAGTTAGAGTAAGCTGTTTTTCTGATTGGCTGGTGGGGACAAATAGAGAGCCTTGTCCTTCTGGACAGTATAGGGGGGGGGTCTAGTGCTAGGGTTAATTAGTGCTTGATATGAGTTTTAAGCAAGTACTTGATTGTGAAATGAATAGTTTGAGTGTTAAAGTTGAAGGTTTGTCTATTTCCAAGGGAAAATTTGAAGAGTAGACTTTGTGGAGCCGACAATACTTTAACTCTACCTAAATGGCACTGCCCGGTGTGCAAAACTGCACAAATGTGTTTTTTTATAGCAGGGAAGTGAAAGAGATAGAAATTAGCTCAACATGGCCAATAAACTACTAACTTCTTATCTGAAACCACTTCTCCAGGGACAGATAGGTTGCTCAAAGCTCCACTCTCTCACAGGTGAACAGAGAAACTTCCTTCTATACAAGTTAATCCAAGCGTTATAAGTACACCATAAACAAGCAAAAAGGCGAACGCTGACACCACACTATGTAGCTTGAGAAACTGAAAACAATGAAGCAAACTCGTGCAAACCAGCAGGACTAAATAAAAACACTTTTAATAACAGTTGAGCGCTTTCACCTGTTACAATACAGGCTTCCTCAGAACAAAAAAACATTCTGAATTACAGCCCTTAAATAGATGTTTTGGCTCCAAAAATTTTAAAGCAACATACTCCACTAAAACTTTCTGCATAAACAATAAACAAAAACATTCCAAAATGAATACGTAACAGAAATAAACAATTATATTATAAATACATATATATCCTATAAAATGTAATGCACAAATTCCTCTGAAATTCATATTTGTTAAAAACATATATTTCTATGAAAACACTGACTCAACTTATTTATAAACAATTTGACACTAACGTATTTTGTATAGCAGAGGTTTAATAGACAGTGATTCATTCAAACCTGGGGGTGAGGCAGCATCAGTAAAAATTCGCCACCACATTTCTCTATAAGACAACCAACTGTTATAGTCTCCCCCCCTAGGGTCTATTTGAATAAGGTCAATAATGCTAAAAGTGAATTTGTGTTCAGAGCCCTCTTGTTTTATGTGCTTATATAGGGCATTCTTCTCATCTCTCTTTCTAATGGAGTAAAATGACCAGATATTCTTTTGTTCAGCTGTCTCGGTCTTCCCAATGTAGAAAGCGGGACAAGCTGAACATAGTGCGATATATATGACAAGTTTAGTAGTACAATAACCTGCCTTGAATCTAACAGAGGTGTTGGTAGTGTTGCTTAACCTAGTGCTTTGACTGTTGTTAATAGCAAAGCACCAGTTGCATCTACCACACTTCTGTGTAGGTTTAGAAGTGTTAGTAGTCAGAAACATCGTATTTTCTAACAACCTTTTCAAGTTCATACCCATTTTATTTACAAAGTGGGGTTTATCACCTAAAATGTTGGATATAGAAGCATCCGCCATAATAATAAACCAACTTTTGTTAACCAATTGCCTCATCTTATAACTACAAGGACCATATTCGATTACACAAGCTTTGTTTAAATCATTACAACTAACTCTAGTAAGGGAAACAACATTATTACCTTGAGAATTCATTCCTAACAAAGGTGTGTACCTAGAACCCCAGCCTTGAATAACTTCTATCACTGAACATAGCCATAATATACTCAATTTCAGCTATCATATCTATGTAGTCTGAAGTCATTCTAACTGCTCTAATCAACTGTCCCTTATAAATGTTCCTTAAAAGACTTTTTGGGTGATTACTAGAATATTCAAGATAGTTGTTAGAAAAAGTAGGTTTCCTGTATATTCCAGATTTAAACCCAAAATTAGCCGGAGAGACAAGGGTGTCAAGGTATGCCAGACCATCATGACTGAATGCGTGTGTAAATTTCAAATAAGAACTACTGGTGTTAATAAATTCTATAAATTCAGTCAATGTCTCGGTGTCACCATCCCATAATATATATATATATATATATATCGTCCAGATAGCGAGTATAATATTTGATGTGAAGATTTATTTATTTATTTGCAGTTGGTTTACCAGGATAGTCCATTGGGCCAAAAGAACCCGTTTTCAATGGAGTCCTGGGGAGAAAAGCTCCAATACAGACAAAAATTAGGTACATACAAAAACTACAATAATAATTATACAGATTAAGAGATAAAACATTTAAAACATTTAAAACATTTAAAACATTTAAGCTCAAAGTTCAAGAAGCATTTAAAAAAGTAATACAATCTGATAATGTCAGGTAAATAAGTTGAAAACAGTAATGAGATATGCATTCGGAGAAGTTGTTCAGAAGAAAACATGAAATTACATTATAAAGTAAATATTCTGAGGGAACATAAGCTTTGATAGGTAGAGTTATGTATCATAAGTATGAGGGAGGGTGGGATGTCATAGGTTTATGAGGGGAGGGAGCAAGAACAATCCCATTTGGACCTTAGATATGTATGAAGAGATTTTTTGAACATGTACTGGTTAGTGGTGGTACGAATAGATGGTGGAAGTGAGTTCCAGAGACGGGCAAGGTTAAAAGATAGTAAGTGTTTGCCTGGGGGATGACATGGTTTATGTACTTCTAATAGGTTTTGATTGTTAGACCTTAGGATTCTATTTGGTAGGTGCATTTTGAAGGCAGAAGACAGGGAGGGACAAAGAGAAGGGCTAAGAATGAGCTTGTGAGCGAAAGTCAGCTGTATATATATATGAGTTGATTTGATAATTCGAGCCAATTTAATTTTTGAAGAGAGGAACAATGGTGAGTCGTGGACCTGTGGCTGTTGGCGAATTTGGCAATTTTGTTATAGCAGGAGGAAAGCTGCTTTTTTAGAGAGGTCTGAAGATTAGTCAGTAATGGGGCCCCATAGAGAAGGGAGGGGATGAGAAAAGAGGAAGCGAGTGTGATTTTGGAGGAGCTTGTAAGGTATTGGTTCTGACGGTAGAGCATACCTACTTTTTGATGGTTTTTTTTAATATTTAGTTGTAGATGGGAGTTGTAACTCAGCCGATTGTCAATTTGTACACCTAGTAGCTTAGTTTCAGACACTAGTTCTAGGGGTAGAGTTATTTAGGCTGGTAATTGAGAAGGAGTTTGTATTGAAGGAGGTGGATTTGGAAGGGGTGAATACCATAAGTTTTGTTTTGGAGGCACTGAGTGCTAAATGGTTTATTTTCATCCAATGTTCAGTTATTGAAAAAGCTTCCTGAGTAAGTTTTTGGAGCAGTGAGGGGGAGGTGGCAGAGCAAATAATGGTGGAATCATCTGCATATTGGATGATGTTTGCAAATGGGATAGATTTGGGAAAGTCATTGATAAATATGTTGAAGAGGAGGGGACCAAGAATGGATCCTTGGGGAACTCCAGTGGGGGTACTAAGGATAGACACTAAGATAGGTACTAAGATAGAAGTCACTGGTGAACCCTGCAGACTCCTCCCAGTCGAGCATGACCATATTAGCAAAAATGGGAGCACACGCAGCACCCATAGCTACACCCTTAGTTTGTTTAAAAATCTCTCCTTCAAAAAAAAATGAAATTGTTGTCCAATACCATACTCATCATATCTGTGATCAACCATATCTTATCCCAATCCAACCCTGCATATTTAGTAATACTACGATTAAATGCTTCTAACCCCTCACTTTTGAGGATGCAGGAGAAAAGGTCTATGACATCAATAGTTACGTATAACAAATCTTTTATATATAAATGTGTAGGAAAATAAGCTAAAAAATACCAAGAATCCTTGGCAAGATGAAATACCTTTTCGTGCACATGTTTCAAAGTATGGTCGATGACCACACCCAAAGGGAATGTTTTAGATCTGCTGCCAAAAAATTTGTCTAAAAGGCGGGTCAGACACATTCTTATGAACTTTGGGAATGCCAACTAGCTTGGCTAAGACAGGAAATTCCACTTTGACAAAGTTGTAAGTATCCAAACTAATTCGCCTGTCTATAAGAAAGTCCTTGAGATGACAATCAATTTTTCTATAGGCTATATTAAGTTCATTAACAGATATGATATCATAACTGTCAGTAGAATGTAAAATATCATGAAGTTTAGAGGTATATGTAAGTTGATCAAAAGAACTAAACCCCACCCTTGTCAGGTTTCATCACCCTTATTGATATTCTTCCTCAACATTTGTAGGGTGTCCTGTTCTTCTCTAGATAAATTATGTTCCATTCTCATACATATATACATATATATGTATTTATAATATAATTGTTTATTTCTGTTACCTATTCATTTTGGAATGTTTTTGTTTGTTTATGCAGAAAGTTTTAAGTGGAGTATGTTGCTTTAAAATTTTGGAGCCAAAACATCTATTTAAGGGCTGTAATTCAGAATGTCTTTTTTGTCCTGAGGAAGCCTGTATTGTAACAGGTGAAAGCCAACTGTTATTAAAAGTGTTTTATTTAGTCCTGCTGGTTTGCACGAGTTTGCTTCATTGTTTTCAGTTTCTCAAGCCACATAGTGTGGTGTCAGCGTTTGCCTTTTGCTTGTTTATGGTGTACTTATAACGCTTGGATTATCTTGTTGTGTCTTACTATGGAAGCTGATGGAGAAGCTGGATGTGCCACACCCAATAATACTGAGCTGACTTCTTTACAGCAACTACAAACAGAAGTGTGGGACTTGAAAGCAGAAGTGAGCAAGCTTACCGCTTTGCTCTCAAACTTCATTGGGCAGCAGCAGGAAGCCAAATTAGTGTCTGCAGTTCCTGAGATTTCATCTTCAAACACCCGAGCAGAGAAAACTAATGTTTCCGGTACTGTAGTGTTGAGAGAACTTTGTGTTTCCACACCTTCATCATTCAACTCCACTTGCATTCCTAATGGACAGGGAGTGGGTCGTACACTCTCTAACTGTATTAATTTGCCTTTGGAGCAAGGACATGATGAACTTAAAATAGTGTTGAATTAAACAACAGTAGTAGAATTGTTTTTTTGACTACACATTTGACTTCTCTTTAGTGGATGTACAGGAAGATGCTAAACGGACAGGGGCCATCCCTAAGAGGAAGTTACCAAATAAAACTTATGCACAAGCAGACAGAGAACCTGCAAGAAAAGGTACTGAGCTGTTTTTAAAAACTGACTCAACTTCTAACAAAATTGACAAATTTAAAATGTTTATGAATACTAAATTTTTTAGATAATGATGCTTTTAGTGGAAAAAGTAAAGATCCTGTTATTTCTAACTGTTCACTTAAAGACATGATTTATTTATTTGGTAAAAAACTGAATAATATTAATACATTGAAGTTAGAAAATGCTTATTTATCTAAGTGTTTGAAAATTAATGTCATTCCTAAAGGCTTGAGATTTTTAAATTTCCTATGGGCATAGATGTGAATGACAATACAAAAAAGAATTTAACTTGTTTTTGATAAATGTGGCATTGAGTTCATGAAGCTGTTAATTAAATGTAATGATGAAAAATTAGTTAGACTAATGGATGAAACGGAAAAACTGAATGAAAACATTTTAAGTGATTTATTATTTGAACAATGGGAAAGGTTATATAATAAACAATTTGTTACAGCTGATTTAAATATAAAAAAATCTCTAGAAAGGAAAAATTCTAAACTTACTAGGGATATTCAGCAGTATGAGAGAGGGGCTATATATGGGTGGAAAGAAGGACAGTTTAAAGCTGTCGACAATTTACATAATCGACAGCAGGTCCCCTCAGATTATGATTATAATTTTCAGGCTCAAAGTAATTCCCATTTTTTCAAGGACAGAGGTCAAGACAGAAGAAGGGATTGGAAATGGTGGGGGGATTGGAGGAAACCCCATCATCAACAATAGCTAATATAAATAATATGAATCTAGAGTTAGTTACTAATGTAGATTTGCAGACTACACAGCAAACTGCTACTAAACATGCTGTACATAACACCACAAATTACTGTGAGATTTCTTCCACAGATGGTGTGACTTACAGGTACAAGAGCTTTAACATTTTTAACTACACAGATGTTGAGCTCGATATGTCTTATTTTAATTTACTTTCTAAGGGCTTGAAATACATACCAACTACTAAATTTGATGTGGTTGATAATATTTGTCAAGTTAAATTGTATACTAGGAAATTAAACTTGGCAGTAATGTTCAATAATCCCATTAATAATGGTACTGGCTCTAATAATGACTGTAAAATCCTGAAAAAGAAAAGTACCTTTATACCCCCATGCCATTCAACGATTGCTTTATTTGAAAAATGTATTGTTAAGCAGATTTATGAGCTTAACAACAAAAATAAGTTTAGGAGAATGGAACATAATTTATCTAGAGAAGAACAGGACACCCTACACATGTTGAGGAAGAATAGATCAATAAGGGTGATGAAACTTGACAAGGGTGGGGGTTTAGTTCTTTTTGATCAACTTACATATACCTCTAAACTTCATGATATTTTACATTCTACTGACAGTTATGAGATCATATCTGTTAATGAACTTAATATAGCCTATAGAAAAATTGATTGTCATCTCGAGGACTTTCTTATAGACAGGCAAATTAGTTTGGATACTTACAACTTTGTCAAAGTGGAATTTCCTGTCTTAGCCAAGCTAGTTGGCATTCCCAAAGTTCATAAGAATGTGTCTGACCCGCCTTTTAGACCAATTGTTTCTGGCAGCAGATCTAAAACATTCCCTTTGGGTGTGGTCATCGACCATACTTTGAAACATGTGTACAAAAAGGTATTTTATCTTGCCAAGGATTCTTGGTATTTTTTAGCTTATTTTCCTACACATTTATATAAAAAAGATTTGTTATACGTAACTATTGATGTCATAGACCTTTTCTCCTGCATCCCCAAAAGTGAGGGGTTAGAAGCATTTAATCGTAGTATTACTAAATATGCAGGGTTGGATTGGGATAAGATATGGTTGAAAACAGATATGATGAGTATGGTATTGGACAACAATTTCATTTTTTTTGAAGGAGAGATTTTTAAACAAACTAAGGGTGTAGCTATGGGTGCCGAGTGTGCTCCCATTTTTGCTAATATGGTCATGCTCGACTGGGAGGAGTCTGTAGTGTTCACCAGTGACTTCTATCTTCACATCAAATATTATACTCGCTATCTGGATGATATATATATATATTATGGGATGGTGACACCGAGAAATTGACTGAATTTATAGAATTTATTAACACCAGTAGTTCTTATTTGAAATTTACACACGCATTCAGTCATGATGGTCTGGCATACCTTGACACCCTTGTCTCTCCGGCTAATTTTGGGTTTAAATCTAGAATATACAGGAAACCTACTTTTTCTAACAACTAACTTGAATATTCTAGTAATCACCCAAAAAGTCTTTTAAGGAACATCTATAAGCGACAGTTGATTAGAGCAGTTAGAATGACTTCAGACTACATAGATATGATAGCTGAAGTTGAGTATATTACGGCTATGTTCAGTGATAGAGGTTATGACCCTGGTATGATGCAAAATGTAAGTAAGCAGGTTATTCAAGGCTGGGGTTCTAGGTACACGCCTTTGTTAGGAATGAATTCTCAAGGTAATAGTGTTGTTTCCCTTACTAGAGTTAGTCATAATGATTTAAACAAAGCTTGTGTAATCGAATATGGTCCTTGTAGTTATAAGATGAGGCAATTGGTTAACAAAAGTTGGTTTATTATTATGGTGGATGCTTCTATATCCAACATTTTAGGTGATAAACCCCACTTTGTAAATAAAATGGGTATGAACTTGAAAAGGTTGTTAGAAAATACGATGTTTCTGACTACTAAACCTACACAGAAGTGTGGTAGATGCAACTGGTGCTTTGCTATTAACAACAGTCAAGGCACTAGGTGAAGCAACACTACCAACACCTCTATTAGATTCAAGGCAGGTTATTGTACTACTAAACTTGTCATATGCATCGCATTATGTTCAGCTTGTCCCGCTTTCTACATTGGGAAGACCGAGACAGCTGAAAAAAAGTATATGCGGTCATTTTTACTCCATTAGAAAGAGAGATGAGAAGAATGCCCTATATAAGCACATAAAACAAGAGGGCTCTGAACACAAATTCACTTTTAGTATTATTGACCTTATTCAAATAGACCCTAGGGGGGGAGGCTATAAGAGTTGGTTGTCTTATAGAGAAATGTGGTGGCAAATTTTTACTGATGCTGCCTCACCCCCAGGTTTGAATGAATCACTGTCTATTAAACCTCTGCTATACAAAATACGTTAGTGTCAAATTGTTTATAAATAAGTTGAGTTTCAAAAAATTGGGTTTTCAAAAAAAAAAGAAAATTTATGTTTTTTTTTTAACAAAAATTTTAAATTTGAAAATTTTTCAAGGGGGGAATTTTAGTGCCAAAAATTACCTTTTATTTTTGGAAAATTTTTTTATGTATTTAAAAATTAATATATGTTTTTT